>NW_004524682.1:10004656-10012214 GCF_000260255.1 Octodon degus | reverse complement strand
ATGGGCATTCAAGGAAAAAAAAAAGGAACCTCAAAAGACCTAGAATAGCAAAGGCAATTCTGGGCAATAAAGACAAGGCAGAAGGCATTACAATTCCTGACTTGAATTTATACTACAAGGCTACTGTGATAAAATCACCATGATACTGGCAACAAAATAGACCTGAAGATCAAAGGAATAGGTTAGAAGATGCTAAACACCCTACAAACACACTCAGCCATCTTATATTTGACAAAGGGGTCAAATATACTCACTGGAAGAAAGATGGAGTCTTTAAAAATGGTACTGGAAAAACTGGCTCTCTACATGCCAAAACAAAAATCTTAACCAAGTCTATCATCATGCACTACTCTAATGTCAAAATGGATTAAAGATCTAAGCATTAAAACACAAACTCTAAATTTCTTGGAAGAGAAAGTAGGAGGAACTCTTGAAGACATAGGGGTAGGCAAAGAGTTTATAAACAAAATTCAAATCTCACGGGAAACACTTGAAAGAATTAACAAGTGGGACGTGCTCTTATTGAGAAGTTTTTGCACATCAAAAGAACTTACCAACAAAGTGAAAAGACAACCCACAAATTTGGAAAAAATCATGACAATTAAGTACTCAACAAAGGTCTGATCCCTAGAAATTATAAAGAACTAAAAAAAAAAAAAACAGGGACCCAAAATTTAAAGACCCAGTCCAGAAATGGGGATCCAAAATGAACACACACTTCTCAGAGGATGAAATTAAAGAAGCAAATAATTATATGAAAAATGCTCCACATCACCAAGTATCCATGAAAAAATTAAAACAACATTGAAATATTATCTCACCCCCAGAAAAAATGGCTATCATAGAGAAATCAACCAACAACAAGTGTTGGAGAGGATGTGAGAAAAAAAGGACCACTTCTCCACTGCTGGTGATAATGTAGACTGGTGCAACCATTATGGAAATCAGTATAGAGACTCCTTAGAAATGTTGGACTGGAAGACCCATTTAATTCAGCTATTCTTCTACTGGGAATTATCTCAGAAGATCTGAAAACATCATATCATAGGGATATATGTGTGCCTCTGTTTATAACAGCACAATTTGTGATAGCCAAATCTTGGAAACAGCCAAAATGCCCATCACCTGAGGAATGGTTGAGAAAGATGTGGTATTTTTTATACAATGGACTAATATTCCACTGTAAAGAATGATAAACTTGAAGCCTTTATATTGAAGTGGATGCTACTTGAAGATATTCTAATGAGTGAAAACAGACACACATGTGTAAATATCATATAATTTCTCTAGTATAAGAACTCAAAGAAGAAATACAAAAAGAAAGATATAATACAACTAAAAGGAAAGCAAGAACTTGAGGACTAGACAAAGAAAAGAGAGCAAAGAGAAGAGCTAGGAAACATGACAAGGACAAGCCATACTGTTATATGTAAATGATGGGTAAGGCAATGATCCTGAGAATCTTCAGAAGAGTTTTGAAACTTGCAATTAATTAGAATGATTCTCTCCCTGACTACTATATATACAGACACCTGTGAACTAAGCAAAAGCACTGAAGAACGCAATGTGTAATAGTAGGTTCATGCTTGCAGTGCCTGTCATTCTAGTCTTCTGAATACGGGCTGCTTGTCATGACACGCCGGTTGCTGCCGTGCTGTCTCTCAGGTAGATGATTGTTCAAAAAGAGTTTGTGGTGAATGAAAGCAGGAGACAGAAAAAGGAATGTTGTGGGACTGTCCTGCTGCAAGGTTGTATATGGTTAGATTTCTGAACTTACTTGCAAACATAAGAATTATATAATTATTTATGCCTATTTTTAAAATATATTTTGATTTTATAAATGATTTTTCATCATTTTATGTAGGGACATAAAGTTCAACATGACAATACTTGATGGAAAATACGTTCCATGTTATGCCTAAGATGTTTTATATTCAGATAGATAGTGAGGTTATGCTTAACAGTCTAGGTTGCATGGTAATAACAATAAGCTTGTCTTCTGGAGGGTTAACAACTTAAGTTTGCAGACCAAAATTACAGGAAAAGGAGGGCTGCAAGGAAAGCCAGCATTTTGGCCCTAGCCTTCCAAGGTCAATTAAGGCTCAGTACATATGAGAACTTGTACTGTAATGTCATGTAATTCGGTAGTGTCCCAAATTTTCTGATCAAGGAGATTATGGAGTCAAAGAGGAAAGTGATTGATGATGTAGAGTGTGCCTAAGGAGAGTCACATGGAGAGAAACATTCTCTCAGGCTTTCACAGAGAGCACATTGACCAAGCAATGGCTGTGACTCATCCACATGGCTGACACTGACAAAGGTTCTACAATATGAGTTACAGGATTTCTGGATAAATCCTGACGGGATTTCACTGACCTTATGAGACCCAAAAGCTACAACTCTTGTTGCATAGGTCTTGCTTTATCTTGGTCTTAACAATCCAGCAGAAAAGTATAAAAAAGGAATTACAAGAAGTAAAGCCATAGTGTTATGTTGAGCTGTAGAGGACTTAGGTCAACAATTTCTGACACTACTGCCAGTCAAGCAGAAGACCCAATACAATTATGGACTACTGGATTCTTTTAGAACATTTTTGCAGTGTTAACACACCTATAATATTCAAATGAAGGAACTAAACTAAAAAGGGGATATATAAATGCATGTCCATTTTGTATCTGTGTATTCAAAATGGTTAGGATAGATGCATAGCTACATTCTCTTAATTAATAGAGGGATTTGTTGTAGTAGTTTTTGTAAATAGGATACCATGTCTGCATCTTGTACAGCAAATATCCGCTAGGAAGACAGTATTCAATGTGTTAATTATTGAAACTGTCCTACCAATTTGATTTGAAACTGTCTCATTGCTATTTGTATGTCAATAAAATTATGGGGAAAAAAAGGGCCAGAGAGATAGCTCAGTATAATAAGCGCTTCCCTGGCCAGCACAAGGACCTGAGTTCAATCCCTGGTTCCAAAAAAATAAAATAAAAAAGAAAAACTAACCAAAAAAATTAGATGTTTTTCATCCCTTCTTAGTCACTGACTTTTATTGTGAGGAAAATAGACATGAAATGGCTCATTTTCTGAAAAGCTTCTTTTTTGTTTCTTTCTACTCTCCTTTTATACTTTATTTTTTTTTCTCTTTTTATACCTTAAAGAGAATAAAAATTAACAAAAAATTGGAATACAGATTTCAACAAACTTCAAAACATATGATATTAGGAATTCAACAACGATTGTTACATTGCATACTGTTGCCTTAAAAGGAGTTGTTCACAGTACCAAATATAAGCATATAAAATTAGTCAAAAATTAAGCGTTATCTATTCCTTTTAAGTAAACCAATAGAAATTAGTAGTAGATTAACATATATCCCCTTCTCTTTTTTTTCTCTTTTCCCTCATCCCAGCTGTTGCTTCCTGTAAGTAATTTCTTTCTCCTTCACAGTAGCTATTATATCTTTGCGATTGTATTTACTCTTTCAGGTTCTTACAGATATCCATCTGGTATTCCATTTTCTAATTTTTCCTTTCCTCTGTCCTCATTCTTATCTATAAATATGCTCCTTTCTTAGAGTAAATTCCATAACACTAACTTTCATTTGTCAGTAATTTAACACACATGTAGAATATTTATTACTCATGTAAGTGACTTAAGTGATCTTGTAACCAGTTTTATTAAATGGAAGTACCATGCAGTCAGACATTGTGGCACTACATTATACTCTAAAGCTTTGTCGTCTTTGCTACCAGTGAAAAGATCGGCAAGGATGGAGAAGAAGCTTCATGCAGGGCCCTAGAAATATTCCCCAGACAAAGTTGTTAATTGTGTATATATTCAACTTCCAGAAAGACTGGACAATAGCTTGGTTTTACTGTCTCAAAAACTAAAAATATAGTATCTATGAATACAATGGATTTCTATAAAGAATTCTGCATTCCTATTTTTCCCTACATAAAGTAGGCTCCCTAATAAGTCCCCCTTGATACTATTATGCTCTCTTTCAATATTTAAATTTATCTCCCATTTTACTTTCTTGATAGTTATAATAGATTAAAATTATTACCTATCCTATCATTTCCAATACATTAGCTTATTGCTTGGGTCAGGAGTATATTTTGGTCAGTTTTTAATTCATTAAATAATTGAGTCTATTTTCACACAGATAGCATCCAATAAAAAGTTTGTTGGATTGGCAATTTCATTATTAATTGTCCTGTCCACAACAGAATTCTTCAGGCATATCAGAGAGATAGTTGCATCAGCTAATTATTTTTATGTTTGTTAATGCCAAAATAATTAGTCAGTGACAACAAATATTCAGTGCATTCTGAACAAAAGTGATCTCTTAATTATAATATGTTTTTCTCTCACAAAACTGGCTACTAAACATTTTATAAGGCACTTAAAAATCCCCATTCATTTTTGATCCAGTTTTTTAATTAGTTCCTGTCACTTGTGTTTTCTTCAGTTAATTTAACTCTCAACATATTGCAGCAATTATTGCTGCCTACTCAAGCACATTTGTAAGATTGCTACATATAATGAATATTCATACTGGTACATTATAAGTAAAACAAAATTGGCCAGCAAAGGACTTACATCAGAACAAACATTTACCATAAAACGGATGTCCTGGTCATAAACATAATGGTCTGCTCTGGTAGAATATCACACAAACACACATAAAAATATAAATATTGAATCTTTTATATCATGATGTCAGCATGTTTGGTGTCTGGTAAGTGTACACTTTCTGGTACATATCCATTTGCCAAATATCCATATCAAATATACATACATATATTATAAATGTTACATATCATGTATATTTTATAGAGAAAACTAAATTCATTATGAATACATGTTAACTTGTATAATCACCCAGAATTTTAACCAAATATAATTTCATTAATACCATTATATTATCTCTAAAATACATATTATTAATTGTTCTCTTGACATAGCTATATTTCTTATTGAGTGATTAAAATGGAAAACACAGTAACAATGAAAAAATAACTAAAGAAAAAATATTTTAAAATGAGTTCAAGTTGGCACACATCTGTAATTTCAGCACTTAGGAGTCTAAGGCAGGATGATTGTTGCAACTTTAAGTTCAGCCTGGGCTACAAATGAGTTCAAGCCAGCCTGAACTGCATAGTGCAACCCTGTCTCAAGAAGACCAAAAAAAAAGTTGATAATATGTAATACACCAATCGTTGCTAATTTTCTATTGCAGTTTTGAAATTCTGTGCCATTTGTATTGATTTATGTTGCTTTGTTTTTGTCTTCGTTGTTGTTACTTGTTTAAGGCTCTAAAATGAAAATGTAAAAAAAAAAAAAACCTGAGCACATTTTACAATTTCTACCAAAATTTTTAAGTAATATCAAGAAAGACATCATTAAATCATTTAAAAATATTTATGATCACTTGTAAATTTGTAAATACTAATAATTATAAATACTAGACATCCAATCAATAAAATAAAATATTTTTTAAAGTTTGAATTTTAGTAACATTTAAAATGGTTGGAAAATTATAAGAATTTCATATGTCTAAGAGAAATTATCAAAACCATTATACTAAATGGTTATAGTTTTACTAACTAGGAGAATTAAAGTGAGAACTTTAAGAAAAAGAAATGTAAGAACAAAATACAGAAAATGATAAATGCTAAGGTTGACTGTTTATTTGTAGAGAGGATATTATTGAAAAACACTGTCTTTTTATTTACTAAGAACAAAATATATAGGCTGGGTGGTTTATATACATGAGAAATTTTTTCTCATGATTGTAGAGAGAGGGGGCTGGGGAGATAGCTCAGTGGAATAAGTGCTTGCCTGGCAAGTGCAAGGTCCTGAGTTCAATCCCTGGTACCAACAAAAATAATAAATAAATAAACAATTGTAGAGAGAGGGAATCCATGTATACATATTCTGGGGCTAGTAAGTGTACACTTTTTGGTTCACAGAAAGAAACATTTTAGGTGTTTTTATCCATGGAAGAAGACTCCTTGAGAGCTCTGAGGGGTACACATGAGGAAGGCGCCAACCTCATCTTGAGAGGTCTGCTCAAATAACCTGTTCTGTTATTAAAAGGTGCACTTCCTGACACTATTTCTTAAAAGAGAGTAATTTCAATATTGGAATCCTAAAGGCTTTAGCACATTGCAAATGTTAAACATAGGAATATAATAATGATATTCAAGGGCTGGCCAGATAGCTCAGCAGACTTAAGTGCCTCCTCAGGCAGATGCAGGGACTGTGGTTCAATCCATGCTTGTCTTGCCACCCTGCACCTGGGGTGCACTGAGACATCAACTGAGACGGGGAGGAGGTGGTGCACAGCTGTAATCCCAGCACTTGGGAGGCTGAAAACAAGAGGATCACTACAAGGACATTCTGTGCAGTGAAAGAAGCAATAAGCTGGTTCTTTGAAGGATTAAATAAAATCAATACCCCCTAACAAACCTCATCAAAACGAGGAAATAAAAAACTCAAATACAAGTAATAAGGAATTAAAGGTTGTACTTACCACAGACCCAGTGGAAATTCAGAAGATTATCAAAAGCTACGTTGAGAATCTTTACTCTCACAGAATAGAAGACACAGAAGAAATAGACAGAATCCTAGAAAGGTACAAATTACCACAATTAAATCGTCAAGATATAAGCAGTTTCAATATCCCAATAATGGCCAATGAAATATGAGATGTAATTAAAAAGCTACCAACAAATAAAGTCCAGGTCCACATGGATTCACAGCTGAATTCTACATGAAATTTACTGAAGATGTAGTCCCTGTACTCCTCAAATTCATTCATGAAATTGAAAAGGAAGCAATCCTCCCAAAATCATTCCTGGAGGCTAGTATTATACTGATACCAAAACCAGGGAAAGATACAACTAAGAAAGAGAACTACAGGCCTATATCCCTCATGAACATAGATGCCAAAATCCTCAATAAAATCCTAGCAACTAGAAGACAGCAAATCATCAAGAAGATCATACACCATGACTAGGTAGGACTCATCCCAGGGATGCAAGGATGGTTCAATATTCGAAAATCTATAAATGTAACACACTATATCAATACAGCAAAAACTAAAATCCACATGATCATCTCCATTGATGCTGAAAAGGCTTTTGACAAAGTCCAACACTCATTCATATTCAAAGTCCTACAGAAAATTGGAATAGATGAACTCTGCTTCAATTGGGTAAAAGCCATTTATGAACTCAAAAGCTAAAATAATCCTAAATGGGGAAAAACTGAAATGTTTTACTCTTAGATCTGGTACAAGATAAGGATGTCCTCTATCACCAATACTATTCAATATAGTTCTGGAATCATTACCTACAGCCATTAGACAAGAGAAATAAATAACAGGAATTAGAATAGTAAAGAAGCTAAATTATCTTTATTTGCAGATGACATGATACTTTACTTGGAAGACCCTAAAAACCCCACCAAGAAGCTACTAGAATTAACACAGAAATTCAGTAGCATAGCAGGTTATAAAATCAATACCCAAAAGTCAATAGCATTCCTC
>NW_004524682.1:10001248-10004556 GCF_000260255.1 Octodon degus | reverse complement strand
AATAAAATTGATGAGTTAAAAGTACCAAAATACTTAATTGATTTTGATAATCACAATTTTAAAAAAACATAAATACAGAGCATGCCATAAAGAAAAGGATTTGCATTCAATTAAAGCTTGTGATTTGAAGTTGCACAGAAATTGAAGTTTAAGTTGGAGACTAAGTGTTGGCCAATTACTTGCTTCCATGTTCAAAATGTGTCTTTCTATTCTTCTGGCAATTTTCCCCACTGTTTCTCTGCTATTTTCCTTCAAAATATTGTAATTGGTAGGTTGACATTGGTAGGCTTAAAATTTCACCTCATGGAAATAGTCATTTCTTCCATTCATTACACTGTAGTATTTGTTTGTTTGTTTGCTTGCTTTATTTATTTATTGAGACAGAATCTCACGGTGCCGTTCAGGCTGACTTTGAGCTCTCTTTGAAGCCCAGGCTGGTCTCAAACTCACAAGGATCCTCCTGCCTCAGCTGCCAGAGTGCTGGGATAATGCAGGGTTGGGCCACCATGCATGACTACGTTGTAACATTTAAATAAAAGATTTGAGTTACAGAGAGGTTGTGGGCATGCTTCAGCATTTTCACTTTTAAATATGTAATACAGTTCAATTATTGCCATAGAAAGATAAGAAGTTCAGGTCCCACTAAAGAATAGTTCTTGGGCCTTATTCAATTACTGGAAGTTTACTCTAATAATTCTGGTGACAAAGATATCATTTGCCTTACTTAGCTCTGCACAACATTATGAGTTTTGTTGTTGGTTTTCAGACAGTGTCCCATTGTGTAGTCTACACTAGACTTGAAATACAGCAGTCCTGCCAGTGCTCAACCACCCCAGTGCTGGGATTAAAGGGAACAACATTTCAAAATTATATATTTATCTTTGTAGAAAATCAATTTTTCATATATAACATACTGTATTTAAATAATCTTTTAAGAGAATGTCTAAGGAAATGAAAACATGACAGACAGAAAAATGGGATTTACATTTCATGAAGGGATTTTCCATTTTCTTGAAGTGTCTATCCCTACGGTTTTTATGATACTTAAGTACAATAGCACTTCCTTCCAATTTCCATGTTTATATCTATCCAATGAAAGTTTTTTAACAGAAACATTTTAAAAAGGAAAAAGTAAAACATTTACAATAAAGTGTTTTTTTTTGTTTTTTTTTTTTTTTTTTTTTTTTTTTTGGAACCGGGGATTGAACTCAGATCCTTGCATTTGCCAGTCAAGCGCTTATACTACAGAGCCATCTCTCTGGCCCCTACAATAAAGTTATTTTAAAATTCTACATTTATACATTTAAAATTACTTTCTTGAGGATACCATATGTTGCTACACTTGTTATATATTTTGCCAAAAACTTTAAACTTTTCCTTTTGCAGAGCCAGGGATTGAACTCAAGCCCTTGAGTTTGCCAGGTAAGCACTTATTCCACTGAGCTATCTCCCTAGCCCCCTGAAACTTTAAACTTTAAGAAGGACTGAAACTCAGGGCAGGACAAATGCAGAATTAAAGTGCCTGCTTAGGCGGACCCAGTGGCTTGGTTCAATCCCCAGCTTGCTAAGCAGGCCCTGCCTCAGGGGTGCACTGAGAAGGCAATTGAGACTAGGAGTGGTGGCGCATGTCTGTAATCCCAGCTTTGGGGAGGTTGAACACAGGCAGATCACTACGAGTCCAATCTTCCTAGTGAGACCCTGTAGACCCTTACTAAAATATACAAAGAAAAAATAAAAAAGCACTAAAAATTCTGGAGTTGTTTGAAAGGAAGTCAAGAAATTGAGTTCATCTTCATGACCATGGCATCTAGGACATCAATTAAGGTAGATTTTTCCATTAACAATTGAGTAAACATTTATTATTTTATAAATTTTGTTTTATTGTTGAATACAATGTATTTTATTTCATTGAATATTGCTTAGGTTCACTTAAACTAGCCTCAGATATGCAGGGCTGTGTACCCCTTTACCTTGGTCTTCATTATCCTTTTAAGTGATGAAGCTTCAGCAGTTTCCTTTATGCTGTTTGCCACCGCAGCACTTGTAGCAATAGCAAGGAAGAAGCACACTAAGCTCAGGCAGCAGCTTTTCTCATTCTGCAAATGTTAACAGTGAGAGCCCTTCAGCCGCAAGCCCACACTGGTTTCCTATTTATTATGACACCAATATACTCTTCCCAGAAAAGGAAAAAAAAAACAAAACAAAAACCTGTACTTTATATAGCTTAAAAGGTCTATTTCAAATGCATCTGATTCCATGTTGAGCTCTCTATCATAGATTTTCTTTATAATTCTCATAGGTTTTCTGTCTTGAAATTTGTTACCCAAATAAAAATATAAGAATCATTTGTATTACACTCTAAAAACTAACTCGACTCCATTTATTTCAGTTTATTAATTTTTTACATCATTCGGTTATTTGTGACACAACCACATCAATGTAGTTAAGAGGGATGCTTTTGTCATGTGTTTCAATTTCATGCACATACATAATATGTCTACTATACTTGTTTGAGTATCACAGTTTAAGGAAAAGTAAACCTCCCACAAATGCCATGAAATCTATGCCATGATTTTACTCCTTGGTGATTAGTTACTCATATTATGGTGTAACACACTGCGATGATTCTGATTTTGCTTTCTTGAACTATAATCAAATATTTTGTATCCATGTTTTAATTTCCTTAAAGACTACAGTTCCAGATCAGTTTTTTTTTTTCTTGAAGCATTATTTAATTTTTCACAACTAATCAAATTAAGTCAATGAGTGCTTGGTGTGGATTCTGGGTTTTGACTGTGTTGCATCGCAGCATCTTTCTTTGCTCTGTTATCATCAGGGTTGAAAACTACATAGCCTTGGAGAGGATTTCTATTTTTCAAATTCACACTAAATATAACTCATTAAATTATTGTTACTCTAATGATCATAGGGAAAGGAAATATGTCATAGTTTATTGGTTGTTTCCGTCAGTATTTCCAATGCTCCATTTTATAACAATTACATACATTTTTGCCTATCAAACAGATATTCAAAAACTGATCAGCATTAGTTATCATCAGGCAAGAGTAAAATAAAAACAAAATGAGATGTTACTTCTTACTAAGGCTATGACCAAAAAGACAAAATACAAAAGATAACAAATGCTACCTTGCTGGCCCTGTCCCCTGGGCATGCTGAGAAGGCAATTGAGACTGGGTGTGGTGATGCAGGCCTGCAATCCCAGCTCTTGGGAGGCTGTAAACATGAGAGTCACTAAGAGTCTGATCTAGTAGTAAGACCCAGAACAGCCTGTAGACCCTTCCCCAAAA
>NW_004524682.1:9990544-10001148 GCF_000260255.1 Octodon degus | reverse complement strand
AACAGTTAATTGGTACAATTCTGACCCTGACTAACTATATATGATGATACCTATGAACTAAGCAACTGCACTGAAGATAGTGATGTGTAATACTAGGGTCAGGCTTGGAAAGCCTGTCATTCTGGTCTTCTAAATACATACTGCTTGCATGTCATACCAATTACTGCCATGCTATTTTTCAAGTAAATGTCTCCTATTTTTTTTTAAAAAAGGGGAGGAGGAGTAATAAATGAAAACATGATACAAGAAAAAAAAGTCACTGGACTGTCCTGCAATAATGCTGTATATGGTTAGATTTCTAAATTTTTGTGTAAAATCATGTAATTGTTTATTCCTCTTTTAAAACATTTTTTTATTTTTTCATTTTTTTCCTTCTTATTCTGTAGGGACTTAAAGTTTAACACATCAAAACTTGATGGAAAATACCTGTTCAATGTTATGCCTAAGATGTTTGATGTTCAGACAGATAGTGAGGTTAAGTTCAACTGTCTATGTCTTAGGGTAGTAATAAGCTTCTCTTCTGGAGGGTTAACAACCTAAGTTTGCAGACCAAAAATTAGAGTAAAAGAAAGGCTTGCAAGGTCAGTGAGGACTCAGGACATAGGAGAAACTGTACTGTGACATCCTGTAATTCAGTTGTGTCCCAAATTTTCTGATCAACGAGATGATTGGGCCACAGAAGAATGTGATTGATGATGGAGAGTGTGCCTAAGGAGAGTCACATGGAGAGAAAACATTCTCTCAGTCTTTCACAGAGAGCAAATTGGTCAAGCAATGACGGTGACTCATCCACATGGCTGACACTGACAAAGGATCTACAAAGTGTGGTACAGAGTTTCAGGATAAGTCTTGAGGGGATTTGACTGACCTTGTCAGATACAAAAGTTACATTTCTTGTTATACAGGTCTTGCTTTATTTTGGTCTTAACCATCCAGGAGAAAAGTATAAATATTTATAGTTAAATAGAAGTATATCTTCCAACATGATATGAAAATTCCAAAACAGTTCATACTCAGTTATTTGGAAATGTGATGTCATTTCAAAGGGGGATATAAATGTTCTGAAAGATATAATTTTGTGTATGTTTTTTGATAAATTACCTTTCAGTTATATTTTTACAAATAGCACAAATACTAATCAGTTTTTACCTGTTAATCTAAGCCACATACAATGACATCTGGTAGAGTAAATATGTGTACAATCTTAGATCAAGTGTTTTGATCTATTTACCAAGTGTCTGGACACAACCTTGAGTTTCAATGCTGTTAGTGTTTTTTTTTATAGGAAAGTATTTAATAAACATAAATCTTTGCTTCCTCTGTTGTAAAATAAATATCTTGATCACATTAGTGTCATATAATTGACCAGAATATTAAATGAGGAAATTATGAAACTACTTAGCATACAATTCATATTTATACACAATATTTATACTTGCAATAGAAGTTCATGAAACACAGTCAGTCATCCTGTTTATAATGTATCTAGCATTGTTCTAAAGATTTCTTATTTATGACTATTTTAAAAACTTGCGGTTAACTTTCACTATGCCTGTAGGTCTGTCCTTTTAGTATCCTTGTAGCTTCTTCAGCAATTGTCACTGCAGCTTAAAGAGCTGAAATAGCTTCTTATGGCAAACATTTTGTGAACAGACAACAGGATTTCAATTTCATGCTGATCATGTAATAGATATTGCTTCCTTAACAAACAAGTCCTCATGCACACACTCAGATACATCCATGCGTGTGCACCATTCTACTTCAAATTGGTTACATGTATTTCAAGTTTGTTCTGTCTTTATCATTTACCTCTCAATTGTTACCTATCTGACCAAACCAAATTAATTTTTCTGCAAATCAGTAACCTCTACATAGTTTTTCATAGTGCTTAGAAAATGATACATGTTTGGTTACTTACTTGTTTTGTACTTGTTCAGCGGAAGATCTTTCCTTTATATGTATCTATGTAAAGTAAGGGATGATGACTATCACACCACAAGCCTAGCTGTGTACACAGTACAGTTTATTTCATGAAGAAAAAGTGTATAAAGGATGAAATAATGGCTATAGATAACACTTTTCTCTCATTTGCATCTTTTCCTTTCTCCACTGCTTTTATTCAATATTGGGTATACTTTCCTATGAAAAGGAAGAGTATTTTTTTTTCACCTTTTTTATCCCATTTGTGTATTTGGTACAGGCTGTCACTATGTAGCTTGGACTCATAGTGATCCTCCTGTTTTCAGCCTCCCCAGCACTGGGATTCCAGGCATGTGTCACCATGCCCAGACTGGGTTGCCAGCTCTGCACACTCCGGGGGCAGGGCCAGCACAGCATGCAGGACAGGGAATCGAAGCCTGTTCCTTGCCAAAGCAGGTACTTAGTGTTATGAGCTATCTCGCTGGTCCTTTCATCTTATCTCTTATTGTACAGCTTTTTACTTGCTTGGTTTATTAAGATAAAGCATACCTGACTGTGAGTCAGTTCTTATCCTAGTTTTTAGAAGATTTTTCAAAATTTTAGCTTGAAGCAAAATGTGTCTTTTACCACTTAAATAATTTTAGTATGCATATACTAAAATCTAATTAAATGTCAGGATCTTGGCCTGAGCACCTGAGTATGGCAGGGCTTCCAATAAATGAATTCACAATGTCAGAGATGCAGGTTTGGGTGAGGAGTTCTATAGCTTAGTTTGGAAATGCTGTGGTTCATTTGCTTGTGTATCCAAGAGGAAATGTGAAAAGGGGTTAGGATATACATGCTTTTGAAATATTTGAAAATAGACCTGTCTGTGTCACTTCCATTTCTCTTTAAAACAGTTTTGTCTTGCTTTTGAATCACTACAGCATAAATTAGCTATTATAGCTAACGGACCATAATAGCATGTAATGGTTATCACTTCCTGACTTTTGACCTATGTGATATTAGGACTAAGTACATGAAACAGAACTAGTATATATGTCATTTCATTTCTCTTCTGTGCTTTCTTGCTATTCTCAGAAGTCTGGGTGATACGTGTTGCTTAAAATTATCACAGTTGCTATTTTTTCTTATTATCATTGTATTTTTTCTTCCCATCTCTCAGTATGCCTTTGTCTTTAGGATACATTCAACTACCTGGGCAGTTTCTGTGACAATCAGCTAGACTTTACTGAGTAAAAAAGCTTAGGGTGTGCACCTGCCTCTCTGGATCTTCTTTCTGTGGTCTCATCAGTTTATACAAGGTACTTTTCCATGAGGTTAGGAACCTCTGCCAAAACTCCAGTAATGAAGTTGGGTAATTTGACTCAATTAACAAGTGTTTGTGGTCCTATTTCCTGAAGGAATCATCTACATAGTCTGTTTCCCCCACCTTATCTCATTTGAAAACAACTTTAATTAAAATCTATTCTCATTGGAAACTAAGACACCAAACAGCTGGGAGTGCGGTCACCAGGCTTTGCTGGTGCCTGTTTTACAGCCTTCAATATTAGCTCCAAATGGAAGCGATTTAAGCTTGAAGGTGCAATAATGTTCAAGAAGTGGAGTAGAGCCAATGACATGCCTGTCAAGAACATGAGGATTTTAAATGAGAGGATGTGTCCAAATTGACAAGTTCACTGTCTTTTTAGCTCACTCCTTTCCTTTGCTCCTTGCAGACTCATTGAGAGAGAGAAGATAACACTCTTATTACTTTGACTCAATTAAGCCAGTCCATTTTTGAAAATCACTAGGTCTGGTCTCAGCAGGAGAATGTATGGTATGTCATGATAAAATGTTCCATTTTTAAAAAGAAGTAAAGAAAATTTTGATGGAAACAAACCAAAAAGTCATAGGATGGCTTATAGAATCCGTCTTAATTTTAGCCACTTGTTCTGCTCCTATTTATTGCTTATAAAGAAACCACTAATTCAATCTCGTGCCCTCTTCCTCGTAGCTGAGAAATTTCTTTCCTTTTTTCTTTTGTGTGTGTGTGTGTGTGTGTGTGTGTGTGTGTGTGTGTGTGTGTGTGTTTACTTTCATTGTAAAAGGACAAATGAACTGGAAGGTAGGAGTGAGTGTGTTAGTGGAAGATCTTTTATTTTATCTGACACTTTCTTTGGACTCAAAAAGCATGCCTTCGGGCACTAAACTTATTCTTTGACCTTAGCTGAAAATTCAGGGAATGGAAAGCCCAGACACAATAACAAAGAAGAAAGCATAATGGAAGAAGTCATAGCCTGAGGCACAGTTGTGAGGTCCCTGGAGTCCCCATAGTACCTGTAAACACCTGATAGAGCTCTGGATAACTTTTGTGGCTGTGTTTACTGACTCTTGAAAATTGTCATCAATTCAACACCCAGTAATAACAGACTGATTTTTCAGATTGCTACAACAAAGCAAGAGTTTACTCGCTCCTTTTTAACTGAACTGCTGTTTTCTTATTGTTCCATCTTTGATGAAATATTAACAGAGCGCACTTTTTCTACTTACTTCCCAATCCCAATCCTTACTGAAGTATTTTCATCCAATGCTGAATGATTAAATTAGAATGAAGAGGAAAATGCATTCATAAATGTAAAAACAGTGAACAAATTGTGTCAGCCCACTTTTCTAAGACTATTCTGAAATGATACCAAGCAATGTTGCTTTAAGAGTGCAGAAGTTTCCTCCTTAGAGAATGAAATATGTGTTTATAGGGAGTGTTGTTTTATTTATTCATAACTGTTCGAGTTGTGCTTACACACTTGACTCAGAGCTTTCCTGTGATAAAAAATGTTTTACTTCTGAAAGAAATAGCTTCTATAAAATAGATTATTCATGAAGTTTATCTCTGGAGGGTCTTTTCTTTCTTGTTTTTCTTTTTTCATTTTACTGATTTTTACCATTCAATGTATGTCTCACATACATTGAATGTATGTAAGTTGCTTTTATAAAGCAAACATGTTTCTAGTTTTTTTATATTGGAACTACACAAAGCTATTTGTGATTGAATCATCTAGGCATGAGACATTCATTGAGAAATATCTTTCATACTTTCTTGTATATATAAATGAACATATTGTTCATTATAGAATAAAGCATAATTTGACTTTAGGATCTTTATTATTTTTCATAGAAGATGAACTAGATATATTACCTGACACAAATAATACACAATGATTTCTAAAGGAAGTATATTTACAATATGCTACTTGACACAGTCACAGAAATTAATACTTACATGCCTACAAGAGATGGCTGTAACATTTAACTGAGGCACTCCTAAGTTTATTTACTGGATCAGAGTGTCAGAGAGCGTCACGGCTCACAGGACTGTGGTTCCTGAGAGCGCTGCCTGGCTATCCCCCATTCCCTTCTGCACACAGTCTCCAGGTCAGAGCACTCTACCGATACACAGCTTGCTCCTGTGGGCTGCAGCTCATCTGTGTACACGCACCTCTATGGCTACCACCGAAAAGCTATTCCTTTTTGTCTGTCATCCTCTTTTTGAATGTTCTTTTCAACCCAATTCAAAACAAAAACTATAAATTTTATGTAACTTATCTTCATTAGAGCCAGGCATATAGACCAGTGGCACAACACCTGCCTAGCAAGTGCAAGGTCCTGAGTTCAACTCCTGTTACCAAAAAAATCCACATTTTTTAGAAAGTTATCCTTCCATAGATGGAAAATTAGCCTGCAAGCTCTCATGTGCTCAGAATTAAAGACTTTGCAAAGCGATTGGATCATGCTGGTGGTTCAGATGACTTACGCCTGGGAGGTGGAGCCCAGAGAGCTCTCACTTGCCTTCCTTCATTCAGCTTTCCAACCACTGCCACAGGAGCAGCTTCCCTCTCTCATGCCAACAGTTCCCACTTGACCACAGCTTTCTTGTGTTGGAGAGAGTCAGACATGACCCGAAACCTGAGCCTATAGGAACTATTCCTCCTTTAAGTTACGGGCATTGGGTATTTTATCTCAGTCATGACAACAGTGATGTGACAGATGCTTCTGTTTTGGTCCTAGTAAGCTGTAATTCATTGTTATTACCTGTTTTAACATTAAATGTGTTGACGTTCTTGCTTTTTAAAATCTTGCCTTACTTGTAGGAACTTCTACACAAGTGAGTATAATTAGCCAATATATATTAACATTTTTCACAGTTTTCAGATTATAACAGAATAGTGTTCAGGTCTATACAAAAGCACATACTTACAAAGATATAAGGTATAAAAGTACTAAATTACCTTGAAAAGTTGCAGGAGATGGAGTAAGAAGTTGTATTAAGGGCCAGTGAAATAGCTCCATGGACTGTCTGCTTCGGCAAGTACAGGGACCAAGGTTCAATCGCTGGCACCACATGCCGCACCTCCCCAACACCCAGGTGAGCTGAGCCAGCCACTGAGTCTGGGCATGATGGCCATGCTTACAATCCCAGCTCTGGGGAAGCTAAAGCAGAAGGTTCACTACCAATCTGGTCTCTGTAGTTAGACCCTGTACCAAACACATTGAAAAAAATGTTTTATTAAGAATCAGGCTTGGGGCTGGTGAGATGGCTCAGTGGTCTAAAGTACCTACTTAGCACAAGTTTAGCTAAAGCACAGGGACCGCGGTTCAATCCCCCAGCACCACAAGCCAGCCAGCCCCGCCCCCTGGTGGGCTGAGCTGGCCACACACACACACACGCACGCACGCACGCACGCACACACAGTACACATAAATAAATTAAAAAAAAAAATCAGGCTTGTTGTGTTTTGTTTTGGCAGATGGATTTTTTTTCTTTTTGTTTTTTTTCTTTTGCTCTGAATGCCTTCAGTGCAGGTTTGGCTGGCTTGAGTTGTGAGGATTGAACCACAGCAACCTGAGCCTGACAACTTTGTGGAAGCAGCCACTTAAAGAACTGAGCTAAGGGGCAGGCCCCCTTGTGTTTTGTTTTGGTTTGGTTTGATTTTCCATTACTGGGACTCATATCCAGGGCTTCACGCATGCTAAGGAAATTCTTCCACAAAGCCATAACTCTATGCCTATTGTTATAACTTTAAACAAAGCACTCCCTAAACTTACTTTTTTAAACAAACAAAATTAACCATTTTCAGGATGAAATACAACACACCAACTTTAAATCACAAAGTTAATTATTTTAGCTGCATTTTATTAATATTCAGAAAAAATATGTATTTTAAACATTTAACCCATTAACTTTTGGTCAAAATTAAATCTGAATTTATAAATTTAAAAACACTCAATTTTCAGTAAAATCTATTCAATGATTTTTCACATAAGATAATAGTATATTATGAATGCAAAATTGAAAAACAATCTTGAAACATTTAATAAATATTATTACAAGTTTCAAAATGCAATGCACTCATTTCAAGAGTTATTTGTTCTTATTCCTTACTTTTTGCACTTTAACTGAAACTTTTTTGTTTAATCAACTCAACAAAAGTTTACTAAATGTATAAAACTTTACTAAACATATAAATAATACTTCACTATCCAAACTAAGAAAATTGGGCAAGAATCTACATAGAGGCTATGAAAGATAATTAAATTTTATTTGAAGTTTCTTGAGCTTCAAGTTACATGCTTTAGGAAACTATGGTTCCTTTCTCAGTACTGAATTTGCATGATCAGAGGCCTACATCCACTGCATAAATATTAATGTATTTTACATAGACAGCTTCAATAAATTGTCTAGCAAGAAATGGCTGAATGAAGGGCTGAGCAGATAGCTCAGTGGATTAAAGTGCCTACTTAGGCAGACAGAGGGACTGGGGTTCAATCCTTGGCATGCCAGGCTAGCCCTGTCCTGGGGTGTGCTGAGACCGAGATTGAGACTGGGCCTGGTGTCACATTCCTGTAATCCCAGTACTTAGGAGGCTGAAAACAAAAGAATCACTACAAGTTGGATTCATGTAGTAAGACCATTTAGACCCTGTACTAAATACTACAAAAAAAAGAAAGAAAGAAGAAATAACTGAATGACTCAATTGCAGAAAGAAAAAGGCTAAAATTATGATATTAAAAATTAAAGATATCTACTTTTTCCTAGGAATACAGTGGTTTTTCTGTCTTATACCATAGAATGTGACCTTGACTGAAATAAAGCACTAACATCTTTCTGATATGACAATAAAAATAACATTAATGTAAAAATTATGAAAAGTATGCAAAAATTCTTGTAAAAGAAAGCTAATGTGTACAAAATATAATGGGACAGGATAAGCACCTTTCATTTGTTTTTTGTTTAATTTTCACACACAAAACGATGTTATATGATGTTTATTATGATTTCTTTTGCTTTAGAGGTTAAATAAAATAAGTTGAAGATAAATTTCTGTCTTTTTCTGAAGAAAATACTAAACATAAAGTATAATATCCAAACGTGGTCTTACTTGATTTCAAGTCTGTCGCTTTCTGCTACCGTGTCTCTCTGCAATTCCTCGAGACTTATATGGTCAAATGACAGAAAGAGTCTCATTTTAGCCTATGACACTTCAATTTTGAGTACTTCAAAGAAGAATGAAAATTGATTTTTTCTGATTGACAAATTCAATAATCACAGACTCTCACAACTTGATGTCTTTCTGTCTCTCTTTGTCTCTCACTGTCGGTCTCTTGTTCTGTCTGAGAATACCCACACACATATTTTTTTCCTTCTAAATATATTTTCTTGATAGATTCATTGAAGTAAAAAGATATGAAATTTGATGAGATCAAATTTATCTCTTTCTACTATTGTTACTTTACCTTTGAATTGAGAGTCAAAAAATCTTTGTGTATTTCCAGATTATCAATATTCACAGCCATATTATCTAAATGATTTATTGACTAAACTTTTGAACTTCAGACTTCAATTCATATTGAGCTAACATTTTGTTGACATAAAGTGAAGAATGGTGTTGAATTTCATTCCTTCTATAAAGCTATCTTGTTGTTCCAGCTTCATTTATTGAAAAGATTATTCTTTCCCTTTGTAAAATCCCTTAGTATCCTTGTCAAAAAGAATTGACGGCTGGATTTGGTAGCAGATCCCTGTATTCTCAGGTCTTCTGGAAGCTGAAGCAGGCAGATAGAAAGTTCATGTCAGCCTGGGCAATTCAGTGACTTAGAGAGAGCCTGTCTAAAAATTTAAAACAAATATTAAATTAAAAAGAATTAGGGATGTAACTTGCTGCAAAAATTCCTGAAACAAACAAGCAAAAAGAAAGAAAGAAAGAAAGAAAGAAAGAAAGAAAGAAAGAAAGAAAGAAAGAGAACAGTTTCTTGTCAACTCTGTTACATTTCTCTATTTTTTCTATGCATAGGCAGTAGCTCATTATTCATATTACTACAAGTTTATACTAAATTATAAAATCAGAAAGTGTGGATCTTCTATAGTCCTTTCAAGATATTTTTATCCTTTCTCTTATGTCCTGCTAAGCCACACTGAGGATGAACATCTCAATTTTGCAAGGAAACCCTTTCCTGATTATTATAGATATTGTGTGGCACTTTTGTAATAATTAGGGAACTACTTACATCTCTGCAATTTTTGCTAATAAGATCCTGCACTTACTTCTTAAAAATATGACGAGATATTTTATTTTCTAAGATTAAAAACAAAACGGTTTTGTAAATTTCAATTTGATCTTATTAGTAGTATAAAGAAATACAATTGAGGGAAACCAGATCAAGTCCAACCCAGGCCCAGTGAGTGTATGGAAGAGCTTCCAGCTTTCCTGCATCTGCGGGACCCCTCCAGAACAAAACTCAGGCACCCGCATGAGTGAAACCATCTACCATGCCATGGGGAACCCTGCAACCCCCAGGAACCCCTGTCCCCAAGCCACTGAGTGAGTGAGAACTTCAGTAACTCTCTAGAGACCTCCAGATCCAGCTAAGCCCAGACCCAGCTAGTGTGTGGGAGAGCTTTTGCACTCCCTTGTGCTCCCTGGGCCAGGGACACAACAGAGGGAGACCACAGGTTCACTGTTGTGCAAAAGGGCATAATGGGTTCACTTCCAAGGATTGCAGCAAGAAGGAACTGAACACAACAGATAGACACAGGCCAGGCATAACTGGTTAAACTCAAACTTTATAGATCTGCACCCAAATTTCAGAAGGTGCTAAGGTTATAGCTGCACCAAAGCTCTACACCAAAGGTCAGAGGTCATTGCTATATGAAATGACAAAGACAAGGAGCAAAATGCAATCTCAGGCATGCAGCCCACCCAAACAAGAGGAGAGGACACTAGCTCAGGTGAAATGAATGAATTCACAATGTCAGAAGTAAAGAAACAACAGAAGAAAGTTATAAAGGAACTCAGAGCAGAATTAATTCCTGAAATGAAAAAAGAATACTCTGAATTCATAGAATGTGAAATAAAGAATCTAATACAGAAACTTATGGGGGAAACATTATGCCCACTCAGAAAAAGTACAGAAGATACTAGCTTAGCTGAAATGTATGAATTAATAGCGTCACAAGTAAAGAAACAACAGCAGAAAGGTAGAGAGGAACTCAGAGCAGAATTAATTTCTGAAATAAAAAAGAGAAATCTTTGAATTCGTACCACCTGAAGTAAAGAATCAAATACAGAAACATATGGAGGAAACCCAATCTAAAAAAAACACTGCAGTAAAAGAATTTCTAACTGCTTCTAAGGAAGATATTGATA
>NW_004524682.1:9988749-9990444 GCF_000260255.1 Octodon degus | reverse complement strand
ATTGATAAAAAACATAGAGTAGATTAGAAATATGATGAATTCCTTGAATGAGCAATACAGGAAGGAAATAGATGGCATGAGGCAGATTCAAAGAGATATAGAGGAACATAAAATCTCAACCAAAAGCCTGCAAAAGCGTTTGAGTGAAAGCAAAGACAGAGTTTCAGATCTTGAGGACTTGGTGCAACTAGTGAAAAAGTATGAGAGGATTTCTTAAAAACAACTAGGATGCAAAAAAAAAAAAAATAATAATAATCCATTACCTGCACGACAATGCACAGACGAACAATGTGAGACTAATAGGGATCAATGAGAAAGATGGAGCCAATACAAATGATATAAAAAGAATATGGGCAGAAGTAATAGCAGAAAACTTCCCAAATATGGGGAAACAATCTGACATTCAGGTAACAGAAGCATACAGAATGCCAAATAGCTTCAACCCAATCAAAAACACAAAGAGACATATAATACTCAGGATGCCAGAAATTCAGTACAAGAATAACATACTGAAAGCCACTAGAAAAAAGAAGCAGATCACATTAAAAGGAAAACCTATCAGAATGATGGCCAACTTCTCTTCACAAAACATGAAGGCAGGAAGAGCATGCAGCAGTGCACTTCAAGTCCTCTATGAAAAAAAATTCCAGCCCAGACTACTACACCCTGCAAAACACTCTTTCAAGTTTGATGGAGAAGTGAAATACTTTCATGAAAAGAACAACTAAAGAATTTCATGATGACCAAGCCAACCATACACAGACTACTGAAAGGTGACCTAGAGAGGGACAAAAATGATCAGAACTCCATGAAGAAGAACAAAAGGAACCCACTAAGTAGGACAAATAATTAAACATAGGACAAAAAGGAGTAAACAACAGCAGGTAAATAACATGTCAATCACAATAAACACATCTCAATTATAACAATCAATGTAAATGAACTCAGTGCACAAGTTAAGAGAAGTGGACTGGCACAGTGGATTAGGAAACAAAATCCAACAATATTCTATGTACAAGAAACACACTTAACTCAAAAAGACATTCATAGGCTTAAAATCAAAGGATGGAAAACAATAGTACGTGCCCCAGCACCTCAGAAAAAAACAGGGGTAGCAATCCTGTTTTCAGACAGTCTCAACTTCAAACCAAGAATGATCAAACACAATAAAGAAGGCTATTATATATTGGCTAAGGGAAAAATTCAAGAGGAAGAGGTAGCACTCATAAATATCTATGCAACAAACACAGGAGAAGTTAATTATAAAAGACAAATCTTAATGGACATGAAAAATCTGTTATCCAAGAACACAATCTTAACAGGAGACCTTAACACCCCCCTTATCTCAAAAAATAGGTCAACCGGACAAAAAATTAGCAAAGAAGTAGCAGAACTGAAACAGAGCTTGGAACAAATGGACTTGGTGGACATATACAGAGTGTTCCAACCAACAACAGCTGAATACACATTCTTCTCAGCTGCACATTAGTCATTTTCTAAAAAAGACCACATACTAGTCCCTAGGTCGTACTTAAGTATATGCAAGAAAACAGAAATTATCCCATGCATATTATCTGACCACAGTGCAATGAAACTGGAAATAAATAACAAAAGAAACCAGAAAAAAAAACCTTAAAATCATAGAAATTAAACAACAACCTACTCAGCAATCAATGGGTCCCAGATGAAATTAAA
>NW_004524682.1:9970778-9987659 GCF_000260255.1 Octodon degus | reverse complement strand
TTCAATATTTGAAAATCTATAAATGTAATGCACTATATAATTAGAGAAAAATCTAAAAACCACATGATCATCTCCATTGATGCAGAAAAGCATTTTTACAATATCCAACACTCATTCATGTTCAAAGTTCTACAAAAAAATTGGAATAGAAGGCTTCTATTTCAAATTGACGAAAAGCCATCTGTGACAACCCAACAGAAAATATAATACTAAATGGGGAAAAACTGAAATCTTTTACTCTCAGATCTGGTAAAAGACAAGGATATCCTCTATCACTCCTATTATTCAATCTAGTTTTGGAATCATTAGCTAGAAGCATTAGACAACAGGGAGAAATAAAAGGAATAAGAATAGGTAAAGAAGAAGTTAAAATATCATTATGTGCAGATGACATGATACTTTACTTGGAAGACCCAAAAAATTCCACCAAGAAGCTACTAGAGGGGCTGGTGAGATGGCTCAGTGGTCTAGGGCACCTACTTGGAACAAGCTTGGCAAAGAAGAGGGACCGCGGTTCAATCCCCCAGCACCACATACCAGCCAGCCCTGCCCCCTGGTGGGCTGGGCTGGCCACACACACACACACACACACACACACACACACACACACATAAATAAAAAATAAAAATATTAAAAAAAAGAAGCTACTAGAATTAACACAGAAATTCAATAGCATAGGGGGATAAAAAGTCAATATTCAAAGGTCAATAGCATTCCTCTCCACAGATAACAAACACACTGAGAGGGAAATTAGAGAAACAATATATTTTACAATAGCACTGCAGAAAATGAAATACCTAGGAATTCACTTCACCAGAAAATTCAAATATCCTTTCATGGAAAATAATAGTACTCTGAAAAAAAAAAAAAAAGATTGTAGAGGATTTCAGTAATTGGAAAGTGTGTTAGTTGATACATTGTGTCAACTTGGCTGAATCAGCTCCAGCAGATCTCAGCGTGAGGGCCTAGTCCTGCCGTTGGGCAGGGCCCAGGAATTGAGAAAGGCAGGAAGCCACCCTGCCTGGTTTCCTGCTACCCTGACTTGCTTCTGTGGAGACATCTCAGTCCTCAGAGGAGCTTGACATACGCAGGTGTGCCACTTTGGAGGAGCTCCGATCTTCACTGTGGAATGCTGGTTTTCGCAGTCAGCACAGAATGAAGAGAGAGGCTTGACAGATGCAGTACCTGCTGCTCCTCCTTTGCTCTTCATTGTTTTCTGCCACATGAATTGCTGTCATTTTCCTTGTAGCCAGCAGAATATGAACTGAACCCTCCAGTAAACGTGAGCTAAATAAACCTTTCCTTCCTTCCTTTTGAGTGTCGAGCATTTGTCCCAGCAACAAGAGAATAGTAGCTAAGACAGAAAGTATTCCCTGCTCCTGGATGTAAAGAGCCAACATCATGAAGATGGCCATATTCCCAAAATTATTGCACAGATTTAATGTAATCCCTATCAAACTACCACCAACATACCTCACAGACCTAGAGAAATCATTCCTAAATTTATTTGGAACCAGAAAAGGCCTAGAATAATAGATTAGAAGATGCAGAGCCCACTACAAACACACTCAGCCACCTAATCTTTGACAAAGGCACCAAACATACTCACTGGAAGAAAGATAGCCTCTTTAATAAATGGTGCTGAAAAAACTAGCTCTTTACATGCCGAAAACTAAAACTTAACCCACGTCTATCACCATGAACTAATCTAACGTCAAAATGGATCAAAGATCTAAGTATTAAAACAGAAACACTAAATCTCCTGAAAGACAAAGTAGGAGGAACTCTTGAAGACACAGGGGTAGGCAAAGAATTCAAGATCAAAAATCAAATGGCATGGGTAATACTTGAAAGAATTAACAACTGAGACCTCCTCTTATTGAGAAGTTTTTGCACATCAAAAAAAAATTACCAACAAAGTGAAAAGTCAACCCACCAAATTGGAAAAAGTATTAATAAGCACTCAGACAAAGGTGTGCTCTCTAGAATTTATAAAGAACAAAAATACCGTAGGGTCCCTAAATTTAAAGACCCAATCCAGAAATTGGCATCCGAGATGAATGCACAGTTCTCAGAGGACAAAATTGAAGAAGTGAATAAATATATGAAAAAATGCTCCACCTCATTAGCCATCTGAGAAATTCAAATTAAAACAACACTGACATACCATCTCACTCCAGAAAGAATGGCTATCATAAATAAATCAACCATCAGCAAATGATGGAGAGGCTGTGGGGAAAAGGGAACCCTTATCCACTTCTGGTGGGAATGTAGACTGGTGCAACCATTATGGAAATCAGTGTGGAGACTCCTTAAGAAACGAGGACTCAAAATCCCATTCAAGCCAGCTATCCCCGTACAGAGAATGTTCCAGGAAGAACTAAAAACGTCATATCATAGGGATATATGTGTGCCTATGTTTACAGCAGCACAATTTGTGATAGCCAAATCTTGGAAACTACCAAGATATAAAGAATTTTAAACTTGAAGCATTTATATTTAAGTGGATGCTGCTTGAAGTTATACTCATAAGTGAAATAAACCAGATCCACATGTGTAAATATTGTATAGGCTCCCTAGTATAAGAAATCAAAAGAAGAAATACAAATAGAAAGTTATAAGACAAGTAAAAGGAAAGTGAGAACTTGAGGATTGGACAGGAGGAGAGAGTAAGGTGAAAAGCTGGGAAACAGGACAGGGACAAAGCCATACACTTGTGTGCACAAGATGAGCAAGGCAATGATCCTGAGAAACATCAGTAGGCTTTTGGAACTACCAATCAATTGGTAGGATTTTCCACCTGACTATGTGTGCTCACATCTGTGAACCGGGTAACAGCACTGAATATCGCAATGTTTAATGGAAGGGTCGCACTTGGAATGCCTGTCATTCTGGTCTTCTAAATACATACTTCATGTCATGACATTACAATTATTACTATACTGTATCACAAGTAAAAATGTTCTTTTGTTTTTTGTTTTTCTTTTTTTAAATGGGTAATAAATTTAAAAAAGACACAAGAAAAATATTGTCACAAGACTGTCCTGCTACAATGCTATATATGGTTAGATTACTAAATTTCTGTGTAAAAATATGTTTATTCATATTTAAAATGTTTTTTCATATTCTGTAAGGAGTTAAATTTCAACATATTAATACTTGATGGAAGATACCTCTTCCACATCATGCCTAAGATGTTTGATATTTAGACAGATAGGGTAAACCGAACTGCACATGTTGAAAGGTAATAATAAGCTTCTTTTCTGAAGGGTTAACAACCTAAGTTTGCAGGTCAAAAACTGGAGAAAAGGAAGGGCTGCAAGGTCTACCAACATTTTCTCCTAGCCTTTCAAGGTCAGTAAAGACTGAGGAAATAGGATAACCCATACTGTAACATCATGTAACACAGTTGTGACCCAAATTTTCTGATCAAGGAGATTATGGGGCCAAAGAGGAAAGTGATCAGTGATGCAGAGTGTGCCTAAGGAGAGTCACATGGAGAGAAAACATTCGCTTATGCTTACGCACAGAGCAAATTCGTCAAGCATTGGCCGTGACTCATCCACATGGCTGACACTGATAAAGGATCTACAAAGTACAGTATAGGATTACAGGACAAATCGTGAGGGGATTTGAATGACCTTATATGATACAAATTACATTTCTTGTTATACAGGTCTTGCTTTATCTTGGTCTTAACCATCCAGCAGAAAAGTGTAAAAGGAGGTATATAAAGTAAAGCTATATTAATATGCTGAGCTGTAAAAGGCTCTAGTCAACAACTTCTGCAGACAACCCAATACTATTGTGGACTACTGGACTATGTTGGATTGTTTTGCTGAATTCAAGAACCTATAATATTTAGATGCCAGTAGAATATCCATCTCTGACAGGACTGAACTGGAGAGGGGTGATACAGAGGAAGGACCATTTTGTATGTATATATACAGAATAGTTAGGATAGTTGTATGGCTGCTTTTGCTTGGTTCAGTGAGAGGAAGGATTTGTAGTAGTAGTGTTTGGACGGGTTGTCCTGGCTGCTTATTGTGCTGTGGAAGACTGCCGAGAAGATAACATTGTGCAATGTATTAGTTACTGAAAATGTCCTATTAATTAGCTTGGAAACTGTCTCATTGATATTTTTTCTCAATAAAATAAAAAGAGATACGATTGAGTTTATATTAGTCTCTTTTGAACACTTTATTAACTCGTAGTTTTTATTCTATTCTTACTTTTTATACAAAATCACGTGGTTATCAATAAAAATAATTTTATCTTATCCTTCCAATTCTTGATGTCTATATGTCTTTCTTTCTTTCTTTCTTTCTTTCTTTCTTTCTTTCTTTCTTTCTTTCTTTCTTTCTTTCTTTCTTTCTTTTGCTTCATCATCCCACTAGGACTTTCAGTACAGTGTTGAATACAATTAATGCATCAATCTGTTTCCTGACTGTTGATGAAAAATGTTTTAGGTTTTTATTATTCAATATAATAACAAATGTAAGTTAACATTAATTGTAATTTTAGTTTGTAATGTTTTACTTATAGTTTCTTTTTGGAAGGGGAGGGGGCATTGAACTCAGGACCTTGTGCTTGCCAGGCAAGTATTTAATCTACTGAGCTATCTCCCCAACCCCAAGGGAATTTTTTATATCACTAAATTGATTAATATTTTTGTTATAACCTGTGTTGCATTTTGCCAAATGCATTTTTTATGTCAACTGATAGAATTATACAATTTCTATCTTTTATCCTATTAACATGGTCTATGAGTTAGCTTTCCCAGAATTGGACACAGCTTCTGACTGCCACAATTGAAAGACTAAGTTCAAACTTGCTCACAGTTTGAAGATTGATAGATCATGGTATTGTGCTTCCTAGGTAGAATGCTATGGTGGGAAGCTGTGGTAGACCAAGGAGGGGTAGCTTATGGTTATTCAAGAGAGCAGTACCAGAGATCACAAACAGCTCCCAGAAAGTCACCATCAAGACCCAAGCAGATCTAGTCAAATCTAAATAGTTGCCAAATTGCTGTAGTTGACCATAGATTTTATTTTTTTAAGGTCTACAGGGTCTACAGGGTCTCACTACTAGATTGGACTCATAGTGATTATCCTGTTTACAGCCTCCCAAGAGCTGGGATTACAGGCATGTGCCACCATGCCTAGTCTCAGGCGCCATCTCAGTGAGCCCCGGGGTAGGGGCTGGCAAAGCAAGCTTGCAAGATTTAGCCCCCAGCTCCCATACCCCCTTGCAGGTACTTTAATACACTGAACTATTTGGCCAGCCCTTTGACCATAGATTTTAATCATCAAATCTGACTCCTTGTTAACTTTAAATCCCAGAACATGTCCTTAAACCATAGTTTCCAAAGAAACACAATAACAAACAATTGTGCCTAATGTGATGCTGCTCTATTTTGTATGACCAAAACTGTAATAGTGTCTTTACTACATACTGTAGTAGTATCAACATTTCCACCTTGTCTTAATATCTCAAATCACAATCTTTTCTGAAATTCAAGGTAAACTCCTTTTTACAAACCTCTAGGAGGAAAAAAAAGATGAAAATCCAAAAAGCATAAAAACCAAAACCACTTTACATGCTGCAACAACACTATGGTTCGTGGAAAATGCTCCACTTCTAAAAGGACATATTGGAGATATAGGAAAGAGAGAAACTAAACTCAAATGAAAACCCAGTAGAGCAAGTGTGGCATCCTGTGGTTCAACACCTATTGTACATGGTGCATGTAGTGAGATCTGAGATCCAGGGCATGGACATGTGTCTAGTTTTGCAGTTAATGGTGAATGCAGCCTCCCGCTTCAGCTGTTTTCCCTCTTGGCCTATAACTTTTCTCAAGGGACGTTTCATGCTTTCAGCATTATTTGCTTGAGCTTGCAATGCTCTTTTGGCATTGTCCTATATCTTTACACACTGCTGTTTCATAGACCATTTGCATGACTTGAAGACCTTCATTTGAAATCCAAGTGGAAGCCACCCTGACCTCACAACATCTGTGATCTGTATGCGCAGGTAAACCAATCTTTCCATAGTCAATGCCAAGGACTTGTGTCACAAGAAGCAGTAGGCATAGTAGTCATGCCCTATGAATGATGGGATGGCTGAATACAGTGAGAAGAATCCCAGGAAACCAAGTCGCTAGAAGGTCCTCTCCAGCAGGAATCCCAGGGAAACTTCTCAAATGAAAGACTGATCTATTTTGACCCTTCTGCCCACACTGCGCAGTGTCTGTCGTTCTAGAGGGTATAATTGTTTTTTTTTTCCTATGATTTTTGTTTTAATATTCACTTAACATTAGGTGCATAGAACGAATTATTTATATTCTATTTTGGGGAGAATTGGCAAAGGATTTGTGTTTATCCTTTTTAAGACTTGATAGTGCTGAGATTTTCTCTGTAGGATTAGATTTGTGTATTTGCTCAGATATTCTTTCTTCTTAAATCAATTATAGTGATCTGTGAGTTGTTAGAAAATTATTCATTTCAAATGTTTATTTAATTGGTTAGCATAGAATATTTCACACTACTTTCCTTAAGGTCTAATTTTCAAATTGTTGTAACAGGTAAGTGGTGATATTAGTTCTTTTACTGTTAGCTAGGTTAGTTTGAATTTTCTGTTTCTTGATCGGTGTAATTAAATTTTGCTAATTTTGTTGATTTTTTCTAAGACAAAACTTTGTTTCATTTGTTTCTTCTTTTTTTTTCCTATTGCCTATTTATTTCTGTGCTATTTTTCTTTCTTTCAAGTGGGTATATTTCTTTTTCATTTTTCTCCAATTTATTAAGGTGTAGGTTAACATACACAAACACCATAAGGCATTTATACTTATGAATTTCCTGTTTTGTTCTGCATATATATGCCATAAATGTGGTACCCTATGTTTTCACTTTCATTCATCTCCAATTATTTACTACTGGTAATTGTTAGGTTTGTTATATTAGAGGTATCTAATTTTCATCTAGTCTTAGTGAAAACACTTTTATATTTCCTTTTGTGTTTTAAATTTTCAGAGTCCCGTTTCATATTCTGACATTATCATTGTTTGTGTCTAGTGTTTCCCCAAAAGCCTCATGCAGTCACTGGGGCAGGTTTATAGAGTTTGTAACTAATTCAGGATACAGGGGTGGGATTATGGCTGTGAGTCTTACACCTACACTGGAGTAGGTAGTCTGAATACAAAATAAGGAAGGGAGAGAAGCTTGCCAGCTACTGCAGCTGCTGCTCCTACCTTTGCTCTTTGCTGTTTTCTACCTCCATGAACCGCTGCCCACTACCATGTTTCACTCTGCCTTGGAGTCACGAAATATGAACTGAAACCTCTACTAACTGTGAACAACAACAAAAAAAAAAAACAAACAAACAAACAAAAAAAAAAACCTTTCCTTCCTTAATTTTGGGCATCATGTATTTTGTTCCAGCTACAAAAGAAAAGTAACAAAGACAGATGCATAATCTGTCCTTGAGAAAGTGTATTCTCCTATTATGTGTAGAGTGCTCAACAGGTTTGTGTCATGTTTTTTTGTGTCCACTCTATTATTTTCTTCCTAACATTTTGCTTATTTTATCCTGTGTTGAAAATCATTCATGAAAGTATCTAATTTTTTTTTAGTTGTCTGTTTCTCCTTTCTGTTGTATTAGCTATCATTTTTGTTATTTTGACATTCTGCTCCTAGATACACATATGTATGTAATTCCTAATGAACTGAAACTTTCATTGTTATGGAATATAAGCACTTATCTCTAACAACATCTTTCCTCTAAAATCTATTTTGTTTGATTTTATTAGAGCTACCACAACTTCCCTAGGTTATGTCTTATACAATATGCAATTTTTCTATTTCACTTGAAACTTTGAATCTAAATTGCAACTGTTATTAAAAGCATATAGTAAAACTGACTAAAATTTTGATTCATTGTACTGATATTACAATATATGATTTGTAACTGGATTTTTAAAATAATTCATGATGAATGACAATAACCGTGGTGGATGATAAAAGGATTTACTTATGCTAGTTTTTTATTTATTCGCATGCTCTTTCCTGTTGTTGCACCTCCATTCTATCTTAGGCTTTGCTTTTGGGAAGTCATTGGATAATAGGCGCATTGTAATTGCCAGTGGATTTTTCCACTCATGAGTTGATAGATAAACATGGTGCTGGGAGGTGGTACCTGGCCTGAGGTAGCAGATTGCTGGGGGCATGGCTTGAAAAGCTCCAGATCCTTATCTTCTCTGCTTCCACTTGCCATGCCATGCGTTGTTTCTCCTCTGTTGCACCTCTCTGCTTTTCCTTTTTGCCTTGGAACCAGCTGACTTTCTACTAAAATCCAAGCCAACATTAAATGTTTCCTTCTCTATGTTGCATATGCTGTGTATTTTGTCTTCTGATCCATAAATATGCTTGGTAAAACATCAAAGGGATAAATTGGATGGATATAAATCTTGACTTCAAGAGAGAGGATATTCCTACAGTTAAATGACTAGTGTTTCCTAAACACACATGTGTATTTCAGAATGTGAGCTGTCAAAATAGTTATTTCAGAATTATGAGTGTTTCACTTTCATAGATGTTTAATTTGAATGCATAGGATTTCCTGATTTAATAAAACCATTTGTTAATGACTTCAGTAGTTTAGTATGATATATATGACAAGAGGGTATTTTTGCTTGGTTTTATTATTTACTACAGATTCAATCTCATATAATTATGTGTGATGCTAAATAAGTGAAAATATTTTACAATCACAAATCAGAAAATATCCAATTACATTATCACTGAGTCGATTACTCAATACAGTTAATGATTCAAGCATTAATTATAATTATATCAATTTCAGAAAATTTATTTTGTAAGTATTTTTGAAAAATTTTTGGCTATATTAAAATTTTAAATCAATTCATGATTTTTTTCAATATTTTGGTCAACAGAAGTTTTAAATTACTGAATATTGTTCGGGACTCAAATGAAGCTTAAATGAACTATATTCAGCAAAATATACCACATGAAAAATAAATATGGTTAAAATATTTACATAAACTTGGCAAAATTGTACTTAATACTCTTAAATAATTGCTACATGCATATTCATTTTTAGTGATAAAGGAAGAATTATTGTTTTGTTTTACTATAGGATAAATGTCATTTTCATGTAACTTAAATTTTTATCATGTCACCACCATATAGCCTTTGAAGTCCTTACAGTTTTGTCTTGAGAGAATGATGAAAAGTAAATTGAAAAAATAAATATTTGGTGAGAGATGTAACTTAATGCTAGAGTAGTGGTCTAGGTCTTATAGTCTATTGGTATCATGACAAAAAAAAAGGTCTAACAAGAGCAGTTTGCTATCATTTCAGTATCATAATTACACAAGTAGTTTGAACTTAGAGACTCCAGAATTCCTAGGACTATGTATTGAGATTTTTGATTCTTATCAGCACAAAGCATGCAGCTGCTATATTTTCTTATGTTAATATTTTTTTTCCTCACCTCAAATCGTTTTCCTCTTTAACTCAGTTTAGTTTTAAAATCTCACACATGGTGAGTGTGATCAATTTCCTCACAGCAAGATTTTACAATTTTTCCCTAAATGTTGCTAAAATAGAAAAGAAAAAGGGGGTGTTTACTATCTGTGATTATTTACCTCAAAGGAAAACCTGTGGGCTGCATAGAGACCTCACTTGAGGGTGTGTGTATGCTTATGTGTCTGTGTGTATAAGGGAAAGAAAACGGGGACTTATTCTGTCTGCATCCTTTATTAAAAACATATTTTTTAAAAAATATGAAGTATTTTTATGTATTATTTGTTAAAATATTTTAATATTGTAAATTGCTTTGAATGGACAAGAAGATTTACAGTAACTTGCATAAGTGCTCTGTGAACAATCAAGTTGGTTGTTGTTATTGTTTTGGTATGGGAAATTGAACACACAGACCTTGTACTCACTGAGCAGTCACTGGGCCCTGAGCTCTTTCACCAGCCCATAGTCAGGTTTCTGAAGCACTTATGGCCAATCCATCACTCTCTCCTTTTCACTCTGCCTCCACCATCACAAACAAACATGTCTCACCTCCATCTTTTTTTTTTTTTAACCAGGGATTGAACTCAGGCCCTTGTGCTTGCCAGGGAAGTGATTATTCTACTGAGCCATCTCCCTGGCCCGGGAACATGTCTCACATGGGAGAGATGAGCAGGTGAATTTCAAAAAGAAGTGAGAAATTTTTATGCTGCTTCTGAAATTTCACATCCATAAAAGTATGGGGAGGAATGACAGTTAATGCTATGATGGTTCTCTTTGAAAAAAGAGAGAAAATGATTGTAATATTAGTTAATACCGAAAATAATCAAAATTTGTATTTACTTTTGCATGGTTTAATCAATGAGAAATATTGATTGAACATGGAAAACTGAATCCAGCTGTACCTGAACTGTGCAGGAATATAAAATACACAAACCAAGCATTCACCAACTACCTCATTTTGCCATGTATGTTATAAGATTAGGTATTTTTATGCTCTCACATTTCTGAATATATCTATGTATTTCCTCCTGATACTTGATACATGGGTCTTGATTTAAAACCTCTACACAGTGATGAAGTAGCAACTACATATAAATTACTTGTGTTTTACAACAGACAACGTGTAGGGAATAATATATGTTAGTTAAAATAATTCCCTGTGTAAATTTGTATTAAGTTTTAGTGTGTGAACATGGATATGCATTAGTGTCTGTGTATCGATAGGCTGATGTTATATAACCTTTTCCTGATATATATAACCTCTGTAAGATCCTCAGGACAGATATATTTTGTTTGTTTTGTACTATGTTAGCACCTGTTGAACGAAAGAAGGGTTCGCCACTGACCAGTGGAGTAATGATAGCTGCATTCTTTTTGTCTTCTGACCTGTACATACATCTGTGGTACTATGATTAATGTGAATGTTATTTATTTATTGTTTTTAATTTTTAAATATATTTAGTACAGGATCTCATTACACAGCAGCTCTGACTCTTAGTGATCCTCTTGTCTCAGCCTCCCCTGTGCTGGGATTACAGGCATGCACCACCACACCCAGTTTCAGTGGCCAGCAAGCTCATCACAGGTTTCTAGGCTTGCATCACATTCAGTAATGAGGATTGAACACAGGTCCTTGTGCTTGCCAGTTAGGCACTTAGACCACCGAGCTATTTACCTAGCCCCAAGTATTACTTACTTTAAATGAGGTAAAACAAAATATTATCTTTGTTCAGAAAGATTCACAAGTGCTTTGTGTCCCATAGCTTTAATATTGGCAGCTGTTTTTATTATGTGTGCATATATGAAATTCATGGAGTGTCAGTGAAAATAATTGAAGAGAATAAACATTCATAACTAACTATCTTAGCTACTATGTGTTCTCTCTCATTATTTTTATAATGCTGTATTTCCCCACTGTTAGAACATGTTTGTGGAATATTGGGTTGTTTGATATATATAATAATTACCTCATACTGATTTAAGTTAATATTTATCTGATATTATTCTCCAATAAAAATCCCCTTCAAAAGTCTTTAATAATAAACAAATAAGAAAAAAGTGAAGGTAAATTAATAAGCTACGAAACCAAGAGTTAATTAGATAACACACAGACAGTATTTTCGCACTATTACAGATTAAAGAAAAGGTCAATCGTTCCTATTGTTTTGACAACATACCTGACATCCACAATTTAAATCACTCCAGGTTAGTTTTTCCTTGTGCTTTGCATCATCAGGTGGCTCCAAAGTGGAAATGTTGCAACAGAAGTATGTGGTGATGGAAAACTCCTCAAGTCATGGCACAAGGGGACCAGGCAGCAAGGTTCTAAGTCACAGTGGAAGTGGCCATGAACCAGATGGACTCTGTACAATCAAGTACCAATGATAAACTTTCTCCACGTGGGGTCCACCACCCAAAGACCATTCAGCTACAGACTCATCAATTGGTTTACCTACTGGTGAGCTCAGCAGCCTACAACCCTAGTTAAGGTTTTCTTAACCCAGTCAGGTTGGCAACTGAGTTGGCAAGTACAGCTACACACTTCAGTATTCTTAGCATTAAAAGTACCAATTTTTCTGTATGTAATGTAAATTTTATATTTACTAGTTTCCTTTTGATGATCATTTTTCTCTTTTTCTTTATTTTGCTCTTTGTCAAGTATATAATAACTAATGATAATTGTCTATTGAATGAACTATGGTGAACTACTCTTTGCCAACATCCTGCCACATGAAGGGACAATTTCAATTACTACTTTTAGTAGTATTTTTTAAAAATATGAGTTAAATTTCATATTCTATTTTAAATAATGATTAAGTCTTCTTTGCAAGGTAATCACAGAATTACCTGTAAGGTTGGAACAGTACTTTTAGTAAATATTGATACCTTTTAGCTTTAACTTTTCTTAAACATCAAGGCCCCTTCCTTGAACACAGTTACTTCGGCATAATGAAGTGTTATGAAAAATTTTACCCTAACCTTTTTTTGGGGGGGCCAGAAATTGAACTCAGGACCTTGCACTTGCCAGGCAGGCTCCCACCCTGAAACTTATTAGAACTGCTCATGTGATCTTTTGAAAATAAATATTAAAATTTCTTAGAAGTCATTTCAAGAGTTGTAAGTCATAATCCAACTAAACTGTATGCAGATTAAAACTAATAAATGACTAGAGGAATAATGCAGTGAAAATAACAAATGATACTACAGTAAGTGTTGAGTGAGAATAAAAATGTTATTTATGGTGCCGGGGAAGATGGCTCAGTAGAATAAGCACTCGCCTGGCAAATGCAAGGGCCTGAGTTCAATCCTTGGTTCCGCAAAAAAGAAAAAGAAGAAATGGTATTCATAAAATGTAGATACTACTATTAAAATTATTTTAGGATGAATTTTGTTTTCAATTGACTTCTTGGGTTAGGACTTCTTTAGTCATGTGTACTACCTATTTAATTTATTTTATCAACTAACTAAATTGAATTTGGACTTTAATCCTTTGTCTATTTCAGATTCCACCCATATAGGAACAATGTTTATTGATGAGATATGATCAAATTATTCTAGTTTAAAAATCTAAGGCAAGATACTTTTGTGTTTTCATATTTATACTATATATCAAAGTTATAAGATAGAATCGTGGATAGGTTAATATACAAACTTGTGGATGAGTGAAGATCTTTCTTTAGTAGTATTAGAAAGTATCTCTAACACTTTTGATCTGTCACTTGACTGACACTGGCTTGTCATACATAAGGGAAAAAATGACTTTAGTACTCCAATGTCATTTCTGGACAGAAACTTAAATGTTACACATATTGTCAAAATTTTTTCCTAATCACTATTTAGCTAAATCATCACTTTTAATAATATCATGCTGGCTACACCATATACATTTAATATTTCAATTTTACTTAAGAATAGTAAGTATAATGACTTTGGAATCAAATTCAGAAATCAAACAAATACTCCCAAAGGATATGTAGATATCTTTATTACTGTGCAATTCATCTTTCTCGTCCCATTAAGACAAGACATGTTTGACTCTGCAAGACTACACTGGCCAAGCACGGCCAGTATATTTCATTCTAATCATTTTACCTGTACAGTAGATTCATTCCTTTGTTCCCTTGTCCCCTTGGCAGGTCACTCATCTCATCAGTCACTTAGGCATAACTGCGCTGGTTAAGCAAATATCAGCATAAAATCAATAGCACCACTGTGCCCTGTGCACTGTACACAGCGTGCTCTAGAGCTAAGCAGTGCAAAAGCTGACGTCCTCACTTCACCCAAAAGGTTCAGCAGGGGCAAGGCAAGATATTTAGGAGTCATGTGATACTTGCTTCCCATGCTCCTGTCTGTATTCATAGCTCCCAGTTCTCCACTCTTTGTCATCCACTCAGATTTATTGTTCATTCTTGGTGCCTGGTTGCAATAAGTGGTTTGAGATTTACAGTTATTATTTGCTCCTTGCCCCTAAAAGACAATTTAATGGGCAGAACAAACACAGGCAAATAGATTATATTGTTAAGTTCATATGCTTAGAGTAGGAAGTAGATAAATGAGAACAAAACCAAAGAAAACATTTCCAAGCTGAAGATAAAATGTGACTGAGACTTTTTGTGTAACTGAACTGTCTGGCAAAAAATGAGGAATAAACTGTTCATTTTCACAGAGTTGTTAAATACTTATTTCAAATATAGTGTTGATAAAATAAGCTTGAAGGAATGTGTAATATTTTAGATATGATAGACAATTAAGTCATAATTTCATTAGTGGTAAAACTACCAAATACCTAAAAAAATTCTTAAAATATTTTTTCCAAATAACAAATTATTAATAAGAAGAATAAAGAGTCACAGATTCAAGAACTGGATCACAAACTAGTCCCTTCTATTCTATCCAATATTTTTCTGTAAAATTAAAGCACATATCATAAATTGCGAAAATTGAGGCAAGTAGAAAGTCAGAACTAAAGAGAATATCAGACTCTGATATTCTTCAGTCATCTGGATGGGATTAAACCACCTAGGTGCTATCCTCTACTATATTCTTCTCTTATTTGTTCTCTTTTTTTGGACTAATTTCTTTAACTATAATAAAAAACAAACTAAATGTATTAAGATTTAAGTGTCATAAATTTCATATAATAAATAAAAGCTATATAGTTTCTAGGAATAAAATCTATTAAAACAATGTCAATTGTATTGAAATCTTAGAACTCAAATTAGACAAACTTCATGTTATGGAATAAAATCTACATTATACATGTATAAATCACTTTGCAAATATCATTTTACATAACACATGCTTTCTTCATGTTTGAAATAAAAATTTCCAGTGTGAGACTACCTGTGTGGCTGCTAGAACTTACTTCTGACCAGCGCCCTGGCCCTGCGTGTGTGTGGGACTGCCTGCTCACACACCAGAACTTCCATTAGACTGGTCTTGGCAGTGTAGAACCCTGTGGCAGTGCTCTCTGCAGAGAGGCTAAGAGCAAAACCCAACCTAATTCAGGAGCATAATATCTTGCCAGGGAGGCACAGCAGGTTCACTTCCCTGGGGTGCAACAGGAAGAAGCAGAGCACAGCAGCCAGATCCAAGCCATGTCCAACTGGACAAGTTCAAATTTGGTAGATCCAGACTCAGTAAGTTGAGAAACTTTGGTATACCCAGATGTATGTGAGCATTCTCTCTCTTTCTCTTTTGCATGAGAGAGAGGGCAACAGGTATCCTGGTGAATTAGTCTGCCTGGAAGACTAATTCACCAGGTATATCAAGGGGAGAAGATCAGACAGAACTTAGGGTAGCTAAGGTAATAACTGCACCAAAGCCCTACACCAAAGGTCAGAGGCAGTGCTATACAAAATTACAAAGAGAAATGACAAAATACATTCTCATGCCCTGACCCCACCCTGAAAGAATGCAGGACACAATGGTATAGAATAAATTGGAAATCACACACCAGAACTCTCTGAAATAATAGCGTCTGAAGTAAAGACACAGTTGTAGAAAGGTATGGATGAAATCAGATAAGAAATAACCTTCCAAGTTAAAAAAAAATAACTATAATGAAACAATTACTAAGTGCTTCTGAAGAAGACATTGATAAAAAAATAGAGGAGAATAGAAAAATCTTGTAATCCTTGAATAAAAATTATAAGAAAAAATAGATTGCATGAAGCAGTTTCAAAGAAATACAGAGGAAATTAAAACCTCAATCAACAGCTGGCAGAAACGTTAGAATGAAAGTGAAGATAGATTTGGAGACTTTGAAGACACCATTACAGCGAGTGAAAGGTAAGAAAAGATCTCTTAAAAACAACTAAGATTCAGGAAAAAATAATTCAACATCTACAAGACGATGTAAAGATGAACAACTTAACACTAATAGGCATCAATGGGAAAGAAGCAGTCAATAAAAATGATATAAAAAGAATATGAGCAGAAGTCATATCAGAAAACTTGGCAAAATATGGGGAAACAAACTGACATTGATTACCAAAAGCATATAGAACTCCAAATAACATCAACCCAATTAAAACCACACCTAGCCATACTAATCAAGATCCCAGAAATTCAACCCAGAGCAATATACTAAAAGCTGCTAGGGAGAGAGAGAGAAAAGAAAAACTAAAGAAAAAAACCCCATCACATTTAAAGGAAAACCCTTCTGAATAACAGCAAAATTCTCTTCACATGCTATCAAATAATGAAGCACATGGAGCAAAGTACTAGAAGTCCTGCAAGAAAATACATTACAAACCACATGGATATATCCTGCAAAACTCTCACCTATAATGGACAAGTGAAATACTCCCATAACAAAGAACAATTTAAGAATTGCATGATAATATAGTCAACCCTACACAGACTACTAAAAGATGTTCTGGAGAGGGACTAATATGACCACAGTTCCATAAACTAGAATACAAAATATGACCAAATGTGGTGAACAATTAGACACAGGAGAAAAATAGGTATATAACAGCAGGTAAATAACATATTAATCATGAGTCAATACATCTCAATTATAACCATCAAGGTACATGCACTCAAATGACCAATTAAAACAAATAAACTGGCAGAGTGGATTAGGGAGCAAAGTCCAACAGTATACTATATACAAGAAATACACTTCACTCATATATAAATTCATAGGCTAAACGACAAAGGATGGAAAACAATACTACATAGCCCAGGTCCTCAGAAAAAAGCAGGGATAACAGTTCAGTTCCCAGACAGTCTGAACTTCAAACCAAGAATGATTAAATGAAATAAAGAGGTCCACTATACACTGGTTAGGGGACAAAGACAAGAAAAAGAGGTAACAATCATAGATTTAGAC
>NW_004524682.1:9968701-9970193 GCF_000260255.1 Octodon degus | reverse complement strand
CCTCAGTTGTCTAGAAAAAGGAGAACAAATCAAACCCAAAGCCCAAAGAAAGGAGGAAATAATAAAGATTAGATGAGAAATTAATGCAATTGAGATGAAGAAAGCAATATGAAGAATTAATGAGTGAAAAAGAAGGGTTATTAGAAAGATTATATAAAATTGATCAGTCCTTAAATAATGTCATCAAAAAGAGGAAACAAAAAACTAAAATTCAAACAATAAGTAATAAAAGGGGTGAAATTACCACAGACCATACAGAAATTTAGAAGATCATGAATAGATATTTTGAAAATCTTTACTCTCACAGAAGCAAAGACACAGAAGAAATGGACAGATTGCTAGAAATGTACAAATTACCACAATGAAATTAAGAAGACATAAGAACTCTTAATAATTCAATAACAGCCAATGAAATTCAAAATATAATTTAAAAAAAAAAACTTATGGACAAAGAAAAGCCCATGTCCTGATGGATTAACAGTTGCATTCCATAAGAAATTACAGACAATATACTCCTAATACTCTTCAAAGTCTTCGAAAATATTTGAAAAGGAAACAATACTCCCAAAATAATTTCTGGAGACAAGTATTACACTAATAACAAAACCAGAAAAAGATACAGCCAAAATAGAGAACTACAGGTTAATCTCCCTCATGATTTAGATTAAAAAAATCCTCAGTACAATCTTAGCAACAAAGCAGCAAATCATCAAGATTATACACCATGACCAGATAGGATATGTCCCAGCGAAGAAATATTTCAACATACACAAATCTATAAATGAAATACACTATGTCAATAAAGTCAAATGCAAAACCAGGTGATCATTTCAACTGATGCATAAAAGGCCTTTGACATTGTCCAACATTCATTCATGATCAAAATCCTACAGAAAATTGATGAGATGGTTTCAACCTCAATCTGATTAAAGTTTTCTGTGAACATCCAACTGCAAATATAATTCTAAAATGGGAAAAACTGAAATCTTTTACTCTCAGATCAGGTACAGGACAAGGATATTGTCCATCACCACTCCTATTCAATATAGTCTGAAATCATTAGCTAGAGCCATTAGACAAGAGAGGGAATTAGAAGGAATAAGAATAGGTAAAGAAGAAGTTACACTATTATTATTTTCAGATGACATGCTATTCTATTTGCAAGACCCATAAACATCCACTGAGAAGCTCCTAGAATTAATAAGAAATTCAGTAGCATAGCAGGCTACAAAGTCACTATCCAAAAGTCACTAACATTCCTCTACACAGATAACTTAGTGCAAGAGAAATTAGAGAAACCATACCCTTTACAATAGCAGCAAAAAAAAAAAAAAATGAAGTACTTAGTAATTAATCTAAGTAAAGACGTAAAAGATCAACTCAAGGAAAACTACACTACTCTGAAAAAAGAGATTGTAGAGTATTTGAGGAATGGAAAGATATTCCTTGCTCCTGGATAGGAGGAACCAACATTGTGAAGATGGTCATATTC
>NW_004524682.1:9956309-9966681 GCF_000260255.1 Octodon degus | reverse complement strand
GCCTTCCACCCCCTCAGGGGGTGAGCGCTCCTGGTAATCAACAACTCCATAAAAGGCCAAGGCTTGGGCTAATGCATTGCTTCCCCGTACCTGGACCAATGGACGGTACACATGGGGCGTCCCATGGTTGGAAGCCCTGAGATTTATAAGCTAAGAGCAGTGAAATCTATTCATTGATTTAAGAGAATGCAGCTAAATATATACATCCTAACTATTTTGAATATATGGATACAAAATAGTCTTTCATTTGGATCCCTTTTTTTGTTTACTTTTGTCAAAGAAGAGTATTCCATTTGTCATTTAAATATTGCAGGTGCAAGAATCCAGCAAAATATTCCAATATAGTCCAGTAGTCCATAATAGTAGTGGGTTTTCCGTAAGATTGGCAATATCAGAATTTGTTGACTTGAGCATTTTACAGCTCAGCATATTAATGAGGCATTAATTTTTATACTTCATTTTGATACTTTTCTGCTATGGTTAAAACCAAGGTAAAGCAAGACTTATATATCAAGAAATATAACTTTTGTATGTGATAAGTTCAGTCAAAACTCCTCAGGATTTATCCTGAAATTCTGTATCACACTTTGTACATCCTTTGTCAGTGTCAGCTATGTGGATGATTCATGGCCATTGCTTGACCAATTTGCTCTCTACAAAAGCCTGAGAAAATGTTTTCTCTCCATATGACTCTCCTTAGTCACACTCTACATCATCGATCACTTTCCTCTGTGGCCCCATAATCTCTTTGATCTGAAAATTTGGGACAGAACTGAGTTACATGATGTTACTGTACAGTTTCTCCTATGTTCTGAGTCCTCACTGACCTTCAAAGGCTAGGGCCAAAACATTGGCTGTGCTTGCAGCCCTTCCCTTCATCTAATTTTTGGTCTGTAAGCTGAAGTTGTTAATCCTTCAGAAGAGAAGCTTATTACTATTACCCTACAACATAGGCAGTTGAGCTGACCCTTACTATCTGTCTGAATATCAAACATCTTAGGCATAACATGGAACGGGTATTATACATCAATTATTGATATTTTAAACTTTAAGTACCTAAGGAATATGAAGAAAAAAATTATAAAAAATTAAAAAATGGGAATAAAAGTTACATATTTTTACACAGAAATTTAGAAATCTTACCATATACAACATTGTAGCAGGACAGTCCTCTGGCATTTTTTTCTTGTCTCTTGTTTTCATTTATAGCCCTTTGTTTTTAAACAAGCATTTAATTGAGAGACAGTATGGCAGTAATTGGTATGTCATGACAAGCAATATGCATTTAGAAGACCAGAATGACAGGCCTTTGGAGCATGACCCTTCCATTAAACATTGCTGTCTTCAGTGCAGTTGCTTATTTCACAGGTATCTGCATATACAGTTAGTCAGGGTGAGAATTCTACCAATTAACTGCTAGTTTCAAAAACCTGCTCAAGATTCTCAGGTTCTTTGCCTTACACATCTTGTTCATATAAATATATGGCTTTGCCTCTGTCTAGCTTTGTTTCTTGCCCTCTCTTTGTTCTCCACCCTCAAATTCTTACTTTTCTTTTAATTGTGTTATGCCTTTCTATTTTTATTTCTTCTTTTGAGTTCTTATACTAGCGATACTATGATATTTACACATGTGGATCTGGTTTATTTCACTTATGAGTATATCTTCAATCCACATTTTATTATGTACTATATCACCCAACATACATTATGTTATCATTCACATATACGTTATCTTCATATTCCAACATAAAACAACAGATGTTTCTTATGATGAGATCATGGTATATAGAAGAACTCAAAGAAACACGTTGCCTACCGGAAACCAACTATTCTTAAGTTTATTTTCCTTCAAACATGAAAAAAAAAATACTCTTGAAGTTAGTATATACTATGCCCCTTCTTACTGAATGGCCTAACAATTGCTTTTTTAAAAGACAATTTTCTATCAAATACTTTGTTTAGCAATGAGTCCTTATTTAATATTTATTAAGTGATAAGTAAAGTAATTAAGCACAAATAAAAATTTTCTATATGACAAGTTGAAATTGGGGAAGAAAATGTATGTGTCTCTTTTTCTAGGTCTGTTTATCTGAGGTCACAGTGCAACCCTCTATTCATGATGAGTCAATGCCTATATTAATATTTTTTACCTAATTTTTTCAAATAAAGCTGCTATACTCAGGGACTCAATGCAGAGTTCTCAAGTAAGAGACTTTAAAATTCAACATGACTTGCAACTGTTATATGTCACTAAAATTTACACATTTACATATGTTTTAGTGTTACAAACAATAAGGTTTAAGGTTATTGCTTGATTAATAAAATTCATTATGACAATTTAGAAATGTCCAAGTAGAGATCCTGATAAACTAAAGGGAAGTATAAAAATGATGACGAATTCTGTTAGCTCTCTTTTCTTGTGTATTTTAGCACAGTGTCTACAGGGTCTCATCACACAGATTGGACTAGTACTGACCCTTCTGTTTTCAGCCTCCCAAGTTCTGAATCACAAGCATGTGCCTCCATGCCCAATCTCAGTGGCTTTTTCAGAGCTCCCCAGGGGGCGGGCCCAGCAGGGAATGAGGATGAACCCCAGTCCCAGGGCCTGCTTAAACAGCAGCTTTAGTCTGCTGAGCTATCTTGCCAGCCCAATGTTAACTCTTTGATGTTCCTAAAATTTCAGGCTTTGGGAACTGATTTCACTTCTGTAAAGTTTAGATTCTCATCTGTAAAACACAGAAGATATCACTTTTTTTCCAAGCATTATGTCACACAGGATATGTATTTATCATAGACTAAACTGTAATCATGATACTCTACATTTTATGACTGGACATCTTGTTCCTTTTAGAAATCATTTTGTGAATTCCAGATTCTCCACTATTCTTCTAATAGAAATGCTAATTCACTAACACCATTAGTTCTCAATAAAATTTACCAGGAGATAAGATAACTTTTCTGCATTTCTAATATACCAAGGAAAATTACTTTTATAATAATGCAATGTCAGTAATATAAATTGGCATATAGTTAATGGGAAACACACAACTTTGAAAACAGAGGGCAATAATCGTTAATGATTTTTGTGACCTATATTTTAATGAGAGAACTTCGTCTCATGGAAACTCCATTGAAGTTGCCTCAGAAACAAAAGCAGAAATTCCCAGAAGATTATGGGGCTAGTTGAGATTTCAAAAGATGAGGCATTAATTTCCATGTTAACCAGTTCAAAGAATTTATAAGAGAAGTCTTTTTCCAGAGAGCTGCAGTCTACTATCATGAGGATACTGAGTAAAAAAAGTATATTTTACCTAGGTTTTTCTAGAATAAGGAGATTTCAGTATGGGATATACGTGTGGGCTTAAAGGATTTTGACTAAGTGCCAGGGTCAATTTGTTTTAGTGTGTATGCCATAATTTAAAACATTTTTATCAGCTCCTGGAATGCTCAAGTTCCACATGAGGATCAGACATGCAGGGAGAAGTGTGAAGTTAGGTTATGGAGACATCATATGATTTCTAGTCATGATGAGGAGTGACAGCGCAGGAAACTGAAGGACCCTATAGAGAGGATCTGCTGAAATGATAAGATCTTAAATTAAAAAATAGACTTACTCCTATTTCTGAATCATTTATGTTGAATTTGCAATTTCAGAAAACCTGTGAAGCCCACAAACAGTATTATCTAATACTCTTACAACAAAAGTGTAGTAGAGATGTATTCTAATATTTACTATAAATTCAAGTATTAAAATGCAAATCAAGGTTGTACTTTAATCTATATATTTTTATTGGTCACTTTGAAATAACACCAACAAAATTATGTGCTATGCTCACAGGATGATCTTAAAAATGCTAGCAGTTAAAAAACCTGCTTAAACAATTTGAAAAAAAATATAATTCTAGTGTTTTGTTTAGCTAATTAATCTGTAATTTCTCTATACTCCACCATGGTGCTGCACCTATAATAACAGAATTATACTCTGGAAAAAAAATCCCAAAGTTTACAGTACACTGATCCAATATAATTTAATAAGGGAGCATATACTTTCGAAATAGCAGTACTCAATTTCATGGCATAATTTTCTTTAATTTCACTTAGATAACTATTTACCCACTAGAATAAACTAATTCAATCATTTGCAACTTTCAGTTTCACATAATCTCAATGTATCCTGTTTCTTTCTTTTTTCTTTCTTTTTTTTTTTTCAGAACTGGGGATTGAACTCAGGCTTGCCAAGGAAGCTCTTATTCCACTGGGACAACTCCCAAGCCCCTCTGCTGTTGATTTCTCCACCAGAAAACTTTTTTTTTTAAAGGGAAATTGTATTTGGATCCAAAGATAATCACTATTAAGAGACTAGCTACATTGGAAACCTGAGGACATTTTATGATCACTTTTCAAAAAGAGAAATGCTGCTTGAAATATAACTTACTTGTAATATTATTATTAAGAAATAGTTAAGCTTTTTTCAAACATTTTAACTGTACTTTCATGAATTAAAAGTTTGTAAATCTCCTCGTGTTGTCTTTTACAATGGGGAGAGTGGAAATGACAAGGTTTCTGAAAATTCAGCTATTGGAAAGTGGAACTGGAAATTATTGGGGAGTAGTGTGGGATTAGGCCTGAATGTATGCATTAATCTATGATTAATTAATGTTAACAGCTCATATCTTAAATATTCATAAAATAAATGAATTATTAGGCAAATTTCACATGATTTTTGTGAATATATTTCAGTATTAAATGTGTTAATATCAATTACAACTAAGTTGTCTAAAAATTCTAGTCACAACTTCTTAGGCAGATGCAGGGGTTGGGGTTCAATCCCAGGCCTCCCCTGCCAGCCCCACCCTTGGGGCAAGCTGGGCAATTGAGAATAGGCATGGTGGCTTGCCCCTATAATCCCAGCACTTGGAAGGCTGAAAAACAGGAGGATCACTACGAGTCTGATGAGGGTAGTAAGACCCGGTACTAAATGCATTTTTAAAAAGTTCTAGTCCCAAGTAAAGTATATATTTTGTCATTCTCTAGCATGATTTCATACTCCAAATGTGATTATCATGTCCCAATATCACTAAAACTTATCCACCACAGCCTGTGTCCATCCAGTAGCTCCACTAGCTGAAGATATGCAGCCTAATGTCAGAGTTTTGCCTAGCATGTGTGAGGTCCTTGGTTTGATTCTCAGTACTTAGTTAAAACAAATGTGCACATCTTTTATGAAAAGTGAAGCTTACAAATAATGAATACTGGGAGCCGGGTAGATGGCTCAGTGGAATAAGCGCTTCCTGGCAAGCACAAGGGCCTGAGTTCAATCCCCGGTTCCACCAAAAAAAAAAAAAATAAATAAATAATAATAATAATAATGAATACTATTTAACTGAGTGGTGTGATGACACTCATATTATTATTCATTTCAGAAATATTTGAAAGTATGTAGCAGAAATTGCTGTATGCACAGATAATTCATAGCTAAAATAATTTCTCTGTTCTTACAAACACAATAAATATTATGAAGAAAAATAAAGACAAAAGTATTATAGAGTGTCTGGAACTAAGAAAAATGTTTGTTACTATATGGAATTCAAAAAGACATTTCTATACAGTAAAATTTAAGTACAGAAATGAAGAAATTAGAGAAAAAATAATATAGAAACTGCTGCTGGAAGATGTAACAGAATTTCCTGGTCCTAAAACAATGTGTACATCAAGAAACACCAAGAGACTGGTGTGTCTAGAAAGAACAACCAATTGGGTGTTTTAAAGTTACAAAAATTTCTTAGGTTTATTAAATATTTATCAAACGTTTCAGCTGAAAACATTCAAGTGGTTCACACCTGTAATCCTTTCCATTTTGGAGGCTGAGGCTAGAGGATTTAGAGTTCCAGCCCAGCCCGGACCAATTACAGAGTGTCTTAGGACTTTGTTTTTCACCGAAACACAATACCCAACTCACACATATTTGAGAGCAAAGGGTTTTTTTTTTTTTTTGGTTCACAGATCTTGGAGATTTCATCCCATACTTGGCTGGCTCCAAAACAGGGCAGAAAGAAGAAAGAGATCTAGAGAAGAGGGAGAAGAGAGACCCTTGGAAACCACACCGCCAGTGACACACCTCCTTTGAGTAGCCTTCACCACCAAATATTAAATTTAGCTCTACACCCATCAGTCACGTCACCATGCTCCAATCACTTTTCAGAAGGCTTCTCTGTGGATGGCCTGGTGGATGGGCAGGCAGTGGGAAGACAGTGAAAAGTTGGAAGCGGGAGCAAGAATATCCTATGCTGTTTTCCAAGTGTCCCAGCAGCACCAGTGGTGGGGTGAGGTGAACCAACACTGTACACTGACACAAAGGCACAGGGAACAGAAGTGTGTGGGCAGGGCTGGTACTTTATTTCAAAGGATTTGTGTTAGACACAAGCAGCAGTCCTGGGTTACTTCTTTGCCAACAGCCTGGAGTACAATGAGAGCAGAGGCATAGTAGACTGTCAGCAGTTGGGAAGCACTGTGTTGTGTGTGACTGGGGGGAACTTCTGCTGACAAGTGGGAGTTGGTACCACCCAGACTCCACTCTGTTGGCTAAGTAAAGCAAATTTAGCCCTGAAAAGAAAGAAATGCAAGTCCCCTGTTCTGCAATCACCAGAGTGGCCTTGGTCCTGCAAACAGGCAAATAGCCTTGGTCAACTGTGGGGCAAGGGTACTGCTCTTGCCCTGTGCTGTGACCAGCATGCAAGAGGAGTCATGATAATGAACAGAAGGAGCTGAGCAACGAAGATCCAGGAGGAGTAAATTGTAGAAAGTCCTGGGCTTTCCCTAACAGAAGTCACCACAGAAACTGGGAGAGCACTGTAGAGACAATCACAGCAAGGCAGTGTGGACATCCAGAATGTTGTCAGCTAAAGAGCAATCCCAACCTCCACATGCAGGGGCTGCAATCAGCCCCATGCCAGCATGAAGTTCTGCTATAAACTTGATGGGATTACACAACATTTTTCTAGGATCTGACCTTGACACAACCACAGAACTGACATCAGACAAATTTTGCTACTTTTATTTGTGCTTGGTTGTTTGGTTTTCCTTTGTCTTATTGGATTTTTTGTTTTGGTTTTCTGCGTTACTTATGTTTCTTATCTTTATTTTTTCCAATCAGATTTTATTGATACAATTTAGATGTACATAATAACCATCATCATAGAGAATTTGTATTTGTACATGATGTGACTTATTCCTTTAGTGATGCATTCCCATATCGTCCCTTCAAACTCTCCTCCCCTCCATGTATATAAAGACTTTTTTTGCTTTTTTCTTCTTTCCTCATTTTTTTCACTTTTTCCTTCTTTTCTTCCTGTTACAATTTCATCCAAAATATGAAATACTAGGAATCAATATAATGAAGGAAGTAATATATCTCTGTATTGAAAACTACAATACTCTGAGAATGGAGAATGAAAATCTTAACAGAAAATGGAAAAATAGCTCATGTATTCGGGTAGGAAGAACCAATATAGTAAAAATAGCTGTATTTCCAAAATTTTTACACAGATTTAATGAAATCCTGATCAAAACTCTAATAGTGTATCTCATAGGACTAAAGAAAATAATCCTAAAATTAATTTGGAATACAGAAGATCTAGAAGAGCAGAAGTGATTCTTGGCAACAAAGGCAAGGCATCAAAATACCAGGTTTGAAATTATACTATACAGTACTTTATATTTAAAAAATGGTGCTGGCAAAAAAATCAAACAGTTTTATTTTTGTTTTGTTCTATTTGTTCTCTTTCTCTACATGCCCTGATTTTTTGATAATTTCATTTGATTGAACAGCATCTCTTATCTTTCTGATTTGTATCAATCTTCTTTGTTTTTTTAAATTTTTTCTTCCTAAGCTCTTCTATAGTCTCCTACAAAATGTGTGACCATTCTTTGATTTCCAGCCTTGTTTCTACTATGTTGCTCCTAATTCATTTCTCTTTTGTCTCCTCTCCCTCTTAAATTTCCCTCCCACATAGAATCACTCCACTAAAGAGTGACTCATTGCATACCAGTTCCTGATGTATGTGATGATTTTTATATAACTCTAGAGCTTGTTTGTGTGGTTGAAGGTACCAAATTCATAATTACCGCAGTTTTGAATTGCAAGGCTGTGCTTGACGCTATTGTTGTTAATGGAACTGCTTTAGCTAAAATGTCATTCATGTTGCGATGAATCAGATTCTTTCCCTCATAGGAGAACTCTGTGATTGTTTAGGGTCATACACACACACACACACACACACACACACACACACAAATAAATAAATAAATAAATAAAATTTAAAAAATACATTAAAAAATAATTACCATAGTTCAGTACCAAAGGACTGGGTGCTGAGTCAATTAGACAGCAATACCTTATCCTTAAGAAATTAGGAAGGTAGGATCTTGGGATAGTGCAAAGACCAATAACCACCTGCACCTAGAAGGTATATGCAAGGAATAAATATTTCCTTGGGAAGCCTCAACCAGTGGTAAACACATCTACCACAACAAATGTATAAACATCAGCACAGAAAACAAAACAAAACAAAATAAAGAATAGAAAATTACAATATGCAAAAACAAAAGCAATACACTTCCACTCCACTCAGAACAAGTCCAGAGGATAATTCTATGGTGGAAATCAGAAATAGAGCTTTCTGAAATGATAGTAACAGAAGATTGAAAGCAAATAGAAGAGAGTACATAAAACTAATATCTCAAGTGAAAAAGAAACGGTAATCAAAATGAAAGAGATACTAAATGAATCTAGAGTAAACACAGATTGAAAAAATAGAGGAGTTTTGGAAAATGTTGCAAACCATGAATGCCCAACATAAGAAAGAAATGGAAACAGTGAAACAGGCACAAACATATGCAGGAGATTAAAATTTTCATTTAAAGCATATGCAACAGACTGAATGATGATGATGGCAGAATAACAGATCTGGGAAACAGGACTGTGTTTAGTGACCATGAAAATAAAGACATCTTAAAAGTAGCAAGAGACTGAAAAAAGTAATCCAAGAGTTGCAATACAAAGCTAGGAACAGCCATATAATATTGACTAGAGTCAACTGGAATACTAGAGATAGTCAAAACACCATAGAAGACCTCTCCACAGAAGTAACAGGAATAAACTGCAAATGCAGATAAAGGTTTTCACATAGAAATAAGTGAGATTTATAGAACTCCAAATGGACATGACTAAAACAAATCTACACTAAACTACGTAATATTAAGATTCCAGAAGTTCAACACTAGAACAGAATATTTAAAACAGTATTTGGGGAAATAGCTCAGCAGCATAAGCGCCTGCCTAACAAGCATAATGTCCTAAGTTCAAGCCCTGGAACAATAAATACATGAATAAAAATTAAAAATAAATAAATTTGAAATATTTAAAAATTTAAAACACAAAAGCAGTTAGAGAAACAAATCAGTTATTAAAAGGAAGGCCCATTCAAATCACAACAGATATCTCAACACAAATCCTGAAGTAAAGGATAGCTTTACTTCAGACACTTTTATGTCAAACCCTAATACAAAGGAACCTTGAATGAATATGTGAGACTTGGGAAGTGTATCTAAATTTTTTTTTAAAATCTCATTTTATCCTGGACCCCAAAAGACTGTAAAGCATCCACTTATGCAAACTGCATTTAGTGCAGCACTGATATTTGCATTTTTGACACCTTGCACTTTATTGAAAAGTGCGATTCCAAAATCTGCTCTGAGTTTTAGGGCAAATACTTTTCACTATTCCCTGGAAAAGTCAAAAAGGAAGTCAAACCCGGACGGTATACAAAGGCATAACATGAGTATTTTCACTGTGAAAGGTAGAAATAGGGGCGTGGAAAGAAATGGAAGCAAGCCAAAACAGAAATACATCAGAGCCAATGTTAAACCCTAATAAATCTACATGCAGCACCCTTTCAAATGCTGGTGAGATGGGAGCTTCCAAGTGTCTTGTTTGCCCCACCACTCTGGCTATGCAGTCCAGTGTGGTTCTCTTCTTTGTGCCAGCTTTACTCACTCCTTAAAGCTTTATTCAGATGTTTCTTTCTCCTACTATCTTCACTATTCTTTGGGTTTCACACTCACAAGTTTATACACTGGTAGAAGTTTCTGTGAGCTCACAGCTCTTTCAACCTGCATGTCTGAAATAAACCAAAAAAAGGTAAAAGAAACAAAACCAGTACCCTGGGATAACTTCAGCATCTGCCGCTGCCTGGAACTGTCCCCAGGCAACACTGAATCATGAGTGTGCTAGATTCTGAGTGCATAGGTTAACAAGCACTGTGAACTATGTCCAGAGGTGCTAGTCTCCCCCTCCCCCTCCCCCTCCCCCTCC
>NW_004524682.1:9949991-9956159 GCF_000260255.1 Octodon degus | reverse complement strand
TCTTCCTCTTCCTCTTCCTCTTCCTCTTCTTCTTCTTCTTCTTCTTCTTCTTCTTCTTCTTCTTCTTCTTCTTCTTCTTCTTCAGAACATGGGAGTTAACTCAGACCCTTGCACTTGCCAGGGAAGTGCTTATTCTACTGAGCCATCTCCTCAGTCCCTAGTCTCCTTCTTTAGTGGGAAAAATTAAAGAATGATTTGTCCTAGAGATACAATTTTGAATTGTAAATTCTATATTTACTTAAAGTTCATATAATTTGAGTTATGCATAAACTCTAACCATTTCTTTCAAATATTTTCATCAACATTTGTGTCACCTGCAACGATAAGAATTCAGTACAATATACAAAGTAAAAAACAATGCTGTCTGCACCTACATAGGGAACCTTCTATACTTGGCTGTAATACAGATAATCTGATAGTGATTGTGCTGAATATTCCTCTCTTCTTTCATCTTGGAGGCTACACTAAGCACCTTTATTACATAGCAAAACTGTACACTCTTACAACACTTAATTCAATTACAGATTGGTAGATAAAGATCAGTGTTTTCAGTTCATCTCAAATTCCTTCATATTGTTATTACTACAGGACTCAAGATGAAACCAAAATGTTCCAAGAGGACTACGCCATTTGGCGGCGAAAGAAAATCAGAAAAAAAGTTGAGGCATGCAATTACAACTAAATTGTTCATTCTGATGTGGCATAAAACATAACTATATGTATTATAATGACTCAAATCGCTTTGATGAATCAGCTCACTGGGTTAAACATTGTTAATGTGAAAGGAAAGTATAATTATTCATCAAAAGCACAAACAATCCATTCGGCAGGCTCCCTAGATAAGGACTGTGACTGACATGCTGAACTACATTAGAAAAATGTAGAAATGGAAATAGACTAGACTAATGGTTAAATATATTCTGAATTAAAGTAGAGAAATAGAAATGGGTTTAGATTGGAACCAAGGTAAAATATTTTCTTTTACATGCTTTGAGCTTTTTCCTCTTAACTTATATCTTCATGTGAAATTGATACATTTTTCTTTGTCTTAATGCAGCTTGAAGACAGTGTTCATTTCCATTGTAGGCCTTAAATAATTCATTCAGTTCTTTGAAATTTTAAAATAGGTGCTATTAACATCTTTGTGTGGATAGGGAAAATTAGATACAGACTGCTTAAGTGACTCATTCTTGCGTAAACGGTTAGTAAATAGTTGAACTGGGATTCAAGCCCAGCAGGCTCTACTCTCCTCTAAAGCCTTAACTACTGAATATACAATTTCCCTTCAGAATGATGAAAGTAATGATGATCTGTTATGATTCTTTTGAAATCTTCAGGCATTATAGTTTGTATTTTCATTTTACGGAAAATTTTGGAAAGGCAATGGCAAAAGAAAAAAGGCAAGGACGTGATGCAGGAACTCACAAATGTTAAATGCATTTTTTCTTAGGATCTTTTCAATTGCACCAAATTCATTAGATTGTAGCTGTAGAAATCTATACTGTCAGACTGGAATTCATTTGCAATAACTCTATAATTCAAAGGTGAAGGCAAAGTAAGAAAACATTTATTAGAGAAGTCATGTAAGTACCTAGTACAATGAATAATTTCTGCAAGAAATAGAATTTATTTTTGAAAAATATAAAGAATATTTGGCCCCCAAAATATATATTTGAGATTCAAACACAAGAAAGCATATTGCCATATAAAATGTTTCATGATTTCAGGGTGTTTTCGCAGAACCGGTGCTTGAACTCAAACCTTTGCACTTGCCAGGGAAGCATTTATTCTACTGAGCCATCTCCCCGGTCCAATTTCAGTATTAAGAAACAAAATCATGTATACCAATGTAACCATAAGGTAATTTGAAATCTTATAAAGTTTCAAATATAAACTACTTTTTTCTATAGATGGCAGCAAGCCAAAAAGTTTTCAGACAATCTTTCTAAATATCAACATTTATTTTGAAGATTATTTCATTAAAACTATTATATAGTTTAAGAACCTATGTTAAATATTAAAAGTTTTCAATATAAAATAAATAGAACCAAAACTCTCAGAAAGAGGGTAATTCAGAAGAACCAACACAAAGTTATTCACTGAACATAATAAAAAAGTCAAGAAAACCTGCATAATTAAAACATTATGAAAATTCAGAATTAAAAGGCTATTATGGCTTGTCTCTAGATGTTCTCACAAAGCTTCCTGTGCTCGTAGGCAGGGCTTCAATATAGTGTGTGTGTGAATATAGATTAAGGATATGTTAACATAATTAGTCCATTGGTTGGTTTATCAGAGATCTGATGTGGACAGTGGGAAGGACCACTGTTTGTGTGGAGGGCACCAACCAAAAGGCTTGTCTCTTTGATGAGCCAGACAGGAATATGAGGTTCATTGCTTGCTACTTGCTGCCTTCTGCCTTCTCTCTCATGGAGGGTTTCCCTTCCGCATTGTTCCTCTGCCAAGCTTCTTTTCTTTGTAACAGCTGAGCATGAAATTAAAGGTCTACTGAGTGTAAGTCAAAATCAGTGTTTTCTCTTGTAAGTTGAAGGTGTAGGGTATTTCATCTCAGCAATGAGAGAAGTAAGAAAGACACTAAGTAAAATGATCAATAAGTGCATTATGTGTGAAGCTTTGTGTTAGCATTTTTAAATGTAGTAACAATTATCACACTAAAATATAATGCATAGAGATGCAACATATCAATAAGAAACTAGTCAAACTTCCAAACAAAAAAGATAATGTTGAATATTAATATCAAGCAAAATAGTTTATATAATAAAATACTTTTAGATATTATTTAATTATGAAAGGTTGAAATTTAAAAATAGAACAATTCGTATTTGTACAGTGCATCTAACTTCCAGAGTGACATATCAAACAAAACATGAAAAAAATTGACATATACATATAGAAAACTTGTATAATTTAAACAATAAACATACCACCTTGATGTTCATACTTTTTATACACATAACAGAAATCTTATTATAAGCTATGATAAACTGCATTTGAAAAATAGGATAAAAGTAAATATAATAATTCTATGTGCATATTAAAATGAAATAACAATTAAAATGCAATACCAGAAAGATAAATTCTCTTGGATTAGAAAACACAATTCTTTTCATCGTGATAATGATGTTATATATTAACAGTATATTTGTAACTGTTAATAGTTTAGTGCATTGTTAGGGATGTGGTTCTATTTCTAATCTTCAACATGAACAATGCCAATTTTTCCAGCATCATTTTTTAATGAAGCTATCTTTCTTCCAATGAAGGCGTTTAGCCCTTTTGTCAGTGATAAGGTGACTGAATGTATTTGGAATTGTTCCTGTATCTTTTAAAATTTTCATTGACTTTAGATCTGGTTTTATTATTTTTTGTGAGTACCATGCTGTTTTTATCTTTGTAATTTTGTAGTGTAATTTCAAGTCAGGGATTATGATGCTTTCATTGCTTTTCTTGCCTAGAATTGCCTGTGCTATTCCAGGTCTTTTCTAGCTCCAAATAAAGTTTAGGAATATTTTCTATAGTTAAGTGAAGTATGCTAAATGAGGTATGAGGGATATGATATCTGCATAAAGTTTCTGAGAATAAGGCCCTTTTCACTATGTTGGTTTTTCCTACACAAGAAGAAGAGCTATCTTTCCATTTTATGTTATACTCATTGATCTGCTTTTTCACAGTACTGTAGCTTTCATTGTAAAAATTATTTGATTTCAGTAGTTGATTCCTAAGAATTTCCTGATTTCTAACTGAGTTTATGATAAAATACACTTTAAAGTAGTGAATGCATTTGGTAAAATAAATCAGACTTATGACTTCAATATGCAATTTGAAGTAAGATATTCTCTAAATTACAAAGTAGTCTCTGGCTTAAAAAATGAAAATCCAAATAAGATACCATGAAAAGCATGATAAATAGAACATCAGAAAATAATTCTAATCATAAAAAATTGTATTATCTTCTGAAGGAACTAATACTAAAGGATAATATAGCCAAAGGAAACAAAGTAATAGGAACAAACTTTGAGGAATTACACTATTTGATATCAAAACATACTACAAAGCTACTGTAGTTAATAATGCATAATAGTGGAACAACACAAACAGAGAATAAAACAATAGAACATAACAAAAAATCATGAAAGGAATGCATGTATTTTAAGGCAGCAGATTTTTTTCATAACACCAGGAGATGAGAGAACAAGAGAGATAAATAACCCAAGGAGTAGGTGGCACAAGACAAACTATGTAAATATATGCAGACAAATATAACAAGGTCCCTGTCATTTGTATATACTAAAAACAACTGAAATGGATAGCAAACTTCAAATATAAAACTCAAAAATTATTAATCTACTCGAAGAAAACAAAGTGGAACAACTTCTGCGTGACATTTATCTGGGCAAATTTTAAAAAGATTTTGCTCATGACTCTGTTCAATAACAAATTTAACAAGTGAAATAATGCCAAATTAGGAAGCTTCTCAGTGGCAAAGAAAACCATTAGTACTAAAAGAAAAGTTAAAGATAGGAAAAATTACAAGCTATGTATCTGAAAATATATGTGTATTAATATCTAGAATATAAAGAAACTAAATAGTAAAAAATAAATATTATATAAACAACAGCAACAATAATAATAGTGATAATAAATGAACAGATACTCAGTACAGTAGTTCATGTATACAATACCAGGAATGTGGGAAGCTAAGGAAAGAAGATAGTAAGTTTAACATAATCTGCTGAACTTAGAAAGACCCTATCTGAAAAAATAAAATAAGGACTGAAAATATAGCTCAGTGTGAACACACTAGTACCAATTTCTAATCTCAGGTATTAAAAGAAGCATGGTTTCAAAAAAAATATACAAATGGCCAACATACTCATAAAAATACTAACTAGCAGTCATCTCGTGGGTGGTGTAAATGAAAACCAAAGAAAAATATCACTGCATAATTGAATTTAAAAAAAATACAAATGCTGGTATGGAGGAAGACAAAGGATAACACTTGGACCTGGTTGGTGGGTTTGTGACGTAGTCCATCGATGATAAGGAACAGTGAGCAACTTCATTAAATAATAGAACTAAAGTAGAGCTTGATCTAATAATCTCATTATAATATATAACATCAAAATATGGAGTCATGCATGTTTCCTGATGATGAATTGACAAAGAAAACATGACATGTTTTGCTAATCAACAGCAGGCAAGAGTGAAATTTTGTCATTTGCAGCAACATAGACAGTAATGACTGATAGGACAGTAAGAAACAAAGAGCACAGACAAATTTCTAACTTGTTAGTTATAGGTGGAAGTAAACATTTGAGGTCATAGAACATGATGAGCAGAAAATCATTACCAGAAGGTGGGAAATGGGCAGAAAAGGAAAGTGGGTGAGAAATGATTACAAGGTTTGTGGATGTGTGGACATGGTAACCTATTATAGGCTTTAAACAGTATGATGATTAAAATGTTTAACAATTAATTATGTGTTCAAGTATATACTGGAGAATTTGTTCTAAGACCAATTATGTGACAGTGCATTACTTTTCTTTTCATGTACTGTAATAAACTGTATTTTTTCTAAAACATGACCATGCACTTCTTTACATACTTTCTATTGATGACTTGGCAGGGTATTATTTAATATATTATTAAGCACAGGGAGTACATTTCTCAGGATAACATTGTCTTCAAAGAGTCTGCCTAAATTCACCAAAGTGAGCAAGCTGCACATTTAGAAACTGGAATTGAGGTAACTGGTTGTTGTGAAAAATCAACTAGAATCTTCCAAAAGAATAAGTTAAGGTCTATGTGCCTTCTGAAAGGGGCAAGACAGGGGATTTCAGGTTTAAAGCTGTACTTAGCAACTTAAGGAGAAACTGGCTTAATATGAAATTTAAAAATTAATTCCGTAAGTGCAGATCAGTGCTAATGCAATTGCATAGCATGTGAATATCCAATCCCATGTGCTGAACAATATAAGAACCACCTGTTCAAGGTGACCGGCAGAAGGTGATCAGTGTCTCAGGCAGTTTTTACTAGGCTTTTCAGAGGACCAGCTACTGCTGGTCCTGGGAAATCTCTATCACAAATAGCTTGCTAATGTTTCTGTCTAAGTGAAGGATAAATATACAAAAAGAAACTATAAACAAA
>NW_004524682.1:9932046-9949891 GCF_000260255.1 Octodon degus | reverse complement strand
ATCAGCATCAGCATCAGCAAGTGGCTAAAGGCAAACTCCAGGGATATTATTTCCAAATGAATTGCCAAAATATAGTAATACAAAGCAAATTTAAAGGAAACAAACATGTGTTAAATCCATAATAGGTGACCAAATAAGTGCTAAAATATTTCAATATTATTATGTTTTCTTATTATATTTTTAGGGAAGGGTCTACAGGGTGTTCAGGGTCCTCTTCTAGAGGATTAACAGCTTAAGTTTGCACACCAAAAATTAGAGAAAAAGAAGGGCTGCAAGGACAGCCAACACTTTGGCTTTAGCTTTTCAAGGTCAATGAGGACTCAGGACATAGGAGAGCCTGTACTGTAACATAATGTAACTCAGTAATGTCACAAATTTTCTGATCAAGGAGATTATAGGATCACAGAGGAAAGTGATCTATGAGATAGAGTGTGCCTAAGGAGAGTCACATGGAGAGAAAACATTCCCTCTGACTTTTACAGAGCAAACTGGTCAAGCAATGGCTGTGACTCATCCACGTGGCTGGCACTGACAGGATCTACAAAATGCAGTACAGTGTTTCAGGATAAATCCTCAGGGGATTTGGCTGAACTTAACAGATACAAAAGTTATATTTCTTGTTATATAGGTCTTGCTTTGTCTTGGTTTTAACCATTTAGAAGAAAAGTATAAAAGCAAAGCATAAAAAGTAAATCCACATTAATATGCTGAGCTCTAAAAGGCTCAAGTTAACAACTTTTGACATTGTCAGTCCTGCCAATAACCCACTACTATTATGAACTACTGGACTATATTCTATTATTTTGCCCAATTCATGCACCTATAATATTTAAATGGCAATGGAGTACCCTTCTCTGACAAAACTAAACAAAAAGAGGGGATACAAATGAAGGGCCATTTTGTATGTATATACAAAATAGTTAGGACAGATATACAGCTACTTTGTCTTAATTGAATGAGAAGAAAGATTTGTACTAATAGTGTTTGGACAGGATATCATGTCTGCATCTTGTACTATGAATAACCACTATGAAGACAACCATAAGCAATGTATTAATTATTGAAACTGTGCTAGTAATCAGTTTTGAAACTGTCCCATTGCTATTTCTTTCTCGAAATTAACTTAGAAAAAGCAACATTCATTTTTAATTTCAGTTTCCTGATTTATTTGCTGCTTTTCTATCAAAATATGTGTGTACATTTTAACATTTTAGAATTTAAGATTATCTTTGCTTTTCAGTTTTTGAATTATCTTAATTCTATGGAAAATTATTCATTAAATTATTCTAGCCAAATAGAACACATACACTGTTGAGCTTTTGTTTAAAGGATAATGAAACACACACCCAATGTTAATTGTACAGCTGTCTAAATAACATGGACCACTCAATAAACCTATTAATTTTTAGGGTAAATGAAATTGCATGTTAAAAATGAAAACTACCATGACCAATGTCAAGGATGTAGACAACTATACCTTAAAGAAAAGATTTCAGTGAATCACTGAGTGCTTTATAAACTATACATAACAGAACTCAATAAACCAAGCAATGAATAGGAGCACAAGTTAGGGAAATTTAGAGCATGGTCTATGAAAATTAACTTATTGACTTGATCAGCATGTGCTATGCAACTGGCAGAGCACACTTGGCCATTCCTATCTTTTGTTTAGTAGATCATAGGCAACGCATAGATAATAGCCAAATACCATATTTTCATCATTTTAATAACTATTATTTCTGAAGAGTGTCATGTTAAAAATTACTTTGCGCACATTCATAGTAAAAAGTCTAAGATATGAAAAGTTTTGTATGTTCAATTTTAAAAATTGATTTTTGTTTTGGCAGTAATACACATATCTAAAATTTATTATCTTGACTGTCTTTTATTATAGAGGTAAATGTTTCTAAAAACTCAATTATTTAGTGCATCACCACCATCAGTCTCCATAAATGATCATTTATAAGACTAAAAGTCTATACTTATTAAGAGACATCTATGTTTCCTCCCCTCTTATATTGCTCATGAAATTCATTTTAATTTTCTATGTCTATGGCTTCAACTGTTCTTACTCCTGAAACTGAGAGGAACCATATATCAAAATATATTTTTGTTTTAAGAAAGATATCAATCCACTGTATGTATAACTGAAAAGAATCATTTGTAGAGAGCTGATATTTGCATTGCATATTTACCAATTCTGCAAACCTTGGCCTTTTGATTGGAAAGTTGAATACTTTTAAATTTAGTCAATATATATAGGAAACAATTTGTCAGATTGTTATTTGTTTTTATGTGCCTTATACAACTTTTTTTTGTGAGCTTTCTGTTTCACTCCTTGTATTACTTTCCCTTTTGTGTTTAGTGGGGTTAGTAAAGGAAATATTTAAATGTATTTCATTTTGTGTATATCTTACAGCTATGAGAATTGCACTTACCAATCTGAAGCTATCTTGAAAGTTTTTTTTTTTTTTTTTTTTTTTTTTTTTTTTGAGGAACCGGGGATTGAACTCAGGCCCTTGCGCTTACCAGGGAAGTGCTTATTCCACTGAGCCATCTCCCCGGCCCCCTGAAAGGTATCTTTAAAGTTAACATCTTACATTGTAAAATGAATTATATCTACTTAATTTCTATAACTTAAAAAAATCTCTTCTCCCTTATAAATCTGTCACCAGTCCTTGGTTGTTGATGTGACAAAAGTTATACTTTTATGCCTTGTGTGCCAAAAAAATGCACTAAGAATTTATCTATGTAGATTAAAGTTTTAAACTGTATACAATTCAAGTGGTAGGGTTACAAAAGCTAGTTTCAAATAATGACCATCAGATTATTAATTGTTTTTAATACAATATTTCAAATCAAAAAGAAATTTTAAAATACAGGTACAAAACATGGCCTTTATTATATTAACTTTTATAACTGTCAACATATTTACTTTTATTGAAATATTTCTTCATATAAAATTGAGCTTATTGTGTAATTGATTTTTGTTTCACTTTGAATATCTTTCAGCACATGTTTATTGATAGTGAATTTATTAAAGATTTTCCTGGGAATTCTTTAGTTTTGTCTCTATTTTTGAAGGACTATTTTGACATAGGATTCTAGATTGATGGTTTTAAAAATCGCTTTTTAAAAAGTATGTATTTGCTATAGGGTTTCCCTATGCAGCTCAGACTCTTAGTGATTTTCCTATTTCACTCTTCCTGGTGCTGTGATGTCTCTAATGTTCCATCACATCCAGTCTTCGTGGTGGGCTTAATGCACTCAGGGGCCATGATGGAATATGGTACCAGGGATGGAACCCAGGTCATTGTGCTTGCCTTAGGCAAGCTAAGCACCTGCCTGGGTACCTCTGCAGCCCCTTTAAAATCATTTAGAATAGCATACTTCACTGCCTTCCAATTTCAACACTTTGTTAAGAAAAAGGTACTAATATTTTTCAAGGCCTCTTTACCACTGATTGACATTTCTCTTGCCTTTCAAATTACATTTTTATAATTAAAATAGTTGAAATTAGTGTGTTAATATAGCTTTTTAAACAATTACATATTTTTATACAGAAATTTAGAAATCTAACCATATGCAGGATTGTACCAGGACAGTCCTATGACATTTTTAAATTTTTTCTTGTTTTCATTTATTACCCTTTTTCTTTTAAACAGGCAGTTTCTTGAGAGACACTATAGCAGTTATTGATATGCCATTAGAAGCAGTACATATAGAAGACCAGAATGACAGGCATTTCAAGCAAGACCCTACCATTACATATTGCTATCTTCAGTGCAGCTGCTTAGTTCACAGATATCAGCATATACAGTTAGTCAGGGTGAGAATCCTATCAATTAACTGCTAGCTTCAAAAAACCTGGTGAAGGTTCTTGGGATCATTGCCTTAAGCACTGTGTGCATATTAATGTGTGGTTTTGCCCCTGTCTTGTTTCCTAGCTTTTCTCCTTGCCTACTCTTTGTTATTAAATTCTTAAGTTCTCACCTTCCATTTAATTGTGTTATGAAGAGAGTAATGTGTGATGTATTAATTATTGTAACTTTCCTACTAACTTCTTTTGAAACTGTCCCATTGTTATTTGTTTCTCAACAAAATTAATTTAAAAATATAGCTTTCTTTCAATTTATCTTTACTGAGCTTCATATTTTTCTACCAAACTTGTGAGTTTTTTCTTGTTCCTATACACATTCTCTGTCCTATTCTCTTTCTTTCCTTTGTTATTTCCATATTGTATATGTTGCAATCTTTGATGCTGCTCCAAAAGTAAGTCTCCAAGGCTAGATTATATTTTCAACTGTATTTTTGGTTTCTGTGACTCTATAATTATAATTTCCATTTATCAAAATTTGATTTGTCTTCTGTCTGTTGAAATTGCCATTTGAATTTATCTAATAAATAAATATTTGAATTTATCTAATAAACTTTTGGTAATGTTTATTCCATACTTTCAGTCTAACTTTTAGTTTTAAACCCATGTATTGGTATTTTTCAAATCATTCATGTCACTTAAATGTTCTATGTATATTTCTTTTAAACTCCTTGTCATTGTTAATATACCTATATTATTTCTATTTTTTTATTTTTTCATTTATTTATTTATTATTTATTATTTTTTGCAAGACTAGGGATTGAACTCAGGATCCTGTGCTTGCCAGGCAGGCACTTATTCTACTAAGCCATCTCCCGGCCCAATATACCTATTTTAATTCATCCAATCAATCTTCATCTTTAGAGAATATTTTTATTTTCTCATTTGAATTTCTCATATCTTTGAATGTATTGTGTTTTTTTGTTGAATACTGGATATTTTTTTATATCAGCAATGGAATTCTAGAAATATGATTTTCTCACTTCCCCAAGAGCTTACTTTTATTGTTATTTATTGTTTTCTATTATATGTTATTGGAAAATTTTCTGCTAATAATTATATGAAAGTATAAATTTAGATTTAGGTCTCTTCTAATGTTAGATATTTTCTTATGATGCTCATATATTCTTCAGTATTTACCTATGAAGTCACTTTTGAATGCACTAGTGTTAATAGGAGGTGAACAATCTACTACACTTTTAAATTTGCTTGTAGTCACTTCAGTTAGAGAATGCGGAGCAAAGATTAATGGCCACCAGATTATTCATAGGGACTTCTGTGGCCCAAAACCACAGGGATCAAGGTAGACTGCTTTGATATTTGGAGGACAGATTGTTTTCACTGCCCTCCCTCCACAAGTCACATGCACCTTCTCAAGAACATGCATACAGTTATTTGGTGTAGTTCTGCATCTGCAAAAACTGTTGCCATAGTGTCGAGAGGTGTTTTTGCCAAAATTGATAGAAGTTTATGTGTATATTCCCTTGGAAGCTGTGAGTCTTTAAAACACTCCAGCCTTCTGGATTTTGTCAAGGCAATTACTATAAAGGTAAGGAGCACATTTCTGTGTTCTCAACACTATCTTGCCAAAATTATCTTTTTGATATACACTTTTAATACATACTTTTTGAAAACGACACTTAATAGTTTATAACATATAACCTATCTGGAATTTTGAGGCTGAGCAGGCCATATGAGTGTTCTGGAGGAAGTTTAGCAAAAGTGTAGTGTAAAATGAAACCAGGACCTTAGTATAAGGGTTTGCTGAAGATGGAAATTGATCACTCCCACAGGTGATAATCAGTACTACCCAAGAACAAAGAGCACCTAGGTCAAGCCATTAGTTGTTGCTAAGTGATGCGGTGCCATGTGATACTAACTTTGTCAAATTATATATATATATATATATATATATATCCATTCAATGGTTCAATAATTGAGCAGTTTCCTTTCCTCTCACCCAGAAAAAGAGGGATACACCTGACCTCAGCTTTGTGGCTCTTATCTCTGTTTCTCATCCTCTTTCAATCCTCTCCTTAATCCTGTAACTTCACCAGTTAGATTAGTTTGTGGCAAGTGGTGCCTAAACTCAGATCTGTGACATGAGGATAGTGGATAACAGGACATTTCTCATTATGTGAGGAAAAGGGGAATACATTTTTATTGACATTTCATCAGGTGTAAAACTTGGGGTGGAGAGGTTCACTAGGGCCAGAGAGATATAACCAACTTAACAGAAACCGTGAAGAAGAAAAATAGGCTTACAAGCATCCAAAAAGAAAAAGGCATATTGATTTACCAGTTATTAAGCAAGAGGCAAACAGAGTCAGAAGAAACATAGATGTATATAGACGTATATAGTATAGTTATATCTAGAAATGTTTATTGTCTTTTTGATTCTTGTACTTACTTTACCCTTTGAGACTACCAAAAAAGGATTTGGCTCAAAGCACTATTTTAAAATCAAGTCCTGAGCATGAAAAGGAGGCCAGAGCAACAGCACTTCTGACAGAGCTTGAACCTTCTAGCTTTGCTCAATCAGAAAAGGCAGAAACTGTGATGCAATAGAAACAGAAGCCCAGATCAGAAGAAGAAATAGATGGTGAAAATATTTGGTGGATACAGCTGCGGAGGCAGAGATCATGGCACCAGCTGGGGACAATGGAGCTCAGTACAGGCAGTAGAAAAAGTCGGTAAAGCCACTAGGGCAGGGCAGCACATTCAGCCCCATGGTGATGGAGAGAAATCCACAGTCAGAGGCAGGAGCCCAAACACAGACAATACACCAAGTTTATGGCTCAATTTACTCAAAACACTGCTTAAGTCATGCTACACTCTCATATCACTCAATTAGTCATTCTTCCCTTGACACAGGTTGAAAAATCTATGAATAATGAAAGTGAACCAGAAGTTTTGGATTTTTGATACCTTTTGGGCTCAGAAATGGAATTTGATTATTAAAGAAAAAAACATTTAAAGGGCTTTTAGACAGAAGTGTTGATGGCCTCAGGGTGTGACAGCTGCAAGTCTACATAATATGGGTGAAGTTTCTCACCCTAGCACAGGTTACTGACCTGAAGGGACGAAAAATGCCATTCTAGATATTTCTCACTTCATGTTCTCTCCCACATCCCAAGCAATTTATGAGGTTGTGATTTATTGCATGATATGGTGGCAGTTTGGGTTAGTCCAAATGCTGCTTAACTCATCAGATACTACAATAAGTTTTCTTTTACTCAAGGGCCTGGCAAAAACAATCAAGGAAGGAAAGAATATTTTCCAGTTATTCCTGAAAGGGACCATTTTGGTATTGTCTACTTGTCTCACTCAGGAGAAGCTAACAGCTCTTCATACACTGTTTAATAAAGTTGATGTTAAGGCACCTAGAAATCTGAAAAAGCACTTGGAATGCCAAAATGCTCATAAAAATAAAGAAACCTTTATATTTTTCCCCTCAAATTCATTTATTTAAAAGAACATTTTTCTTTGTTTGTTTGTATTACTATCCCTATATATCTTCAAGATAAAATAAAACATTTTGCTTTCATTTGAAAAACTCATTATTACCTAAGATTTACATTAATGGGGATATTTAAAAATTGTCTTATCTCAAGAAATGTACATTTCAGTGATAACTATGATTGCTTAGATTTATTGTACAAAATTCTCTCAGTGTTAGGTCATACAGCTAATAAAAACTGTCTTGTTTTAAGTACAATTTTCTTCTTAACACCATATACAAAACATACTGTGGATTTTAAGCTTTTATAATTCCTTGGTATTCTCTTGATTTGTCTTTTTTTGTATGTGTATTTAGTACAGGGTCTACAGGATTTCACTTCACAGACTGAACTTGTAGTGAGCCTCCTGTTTTTCAGCCTTCCAAGTGCTGGGATTACAAGCATGCCACCATGCCAGTCTCCATCACCATCTCAGTGCACCCCGGGGATAGTTCGGCACAGCAGGAATAGGGGACTGAACTACCAGCCCCTGCAACTGCCTAAGCAGGTACGTTAATCTGCTGCACTATCTGGCTGGCTCTCTCTTAATTTCTGTAAAAGATGAATGCCTGTTTTCTTTTTTCAGTTGTATGGCTTATGGTTGTTGAACATGGCTTGAAATTTTTCTTTGTACTTTTGTTGTTGTTGTCATTTTTTGTTGTTGTTTTGGTACCAGGGATTGAATTCAGGATCTTGTACTTGACAGGCAGTTGCTTATGTCATTGTGTTATCTCCCGACCATATGTATTTTGTTTTTATGTGGAAGTGGACATTCCGGAGTTTTATTTGGTATTGAAACTTGTGTTACAAAAATGTATAAAAAAATGTATAAAATTTGAATATATGATCTGAGAGTGCTGAGGTTTAGTCTCTTAATTTTAGCATTCGATTTAGATAATGGCAGGCCTAGTGTGACCTCCCCCAAAGGTGTAAACTATAACATCTTTTTCACATTTGGATACTTTAACCAATAAAGACACATTGTGCTCTATACTGTTCAGATCAACCTTACTCATAATATAAACCAATAATTCATTATTTACACCCTTGTTTTTGACATTCTCAAGGAGTATCCTGCCACCACCTCTCACAGAGAGCTTACACCAGAGGCTAAAACTACCATAGATTAAGCTGCTCTGGCATTCTCTAATGCTCAGTCTTCTATAGTTGGCCTATGTCTACTAATTTTTTAAATTACTTTCCCATCTCAATATATGCCTACTGGGGTCCTTTTGCAGTCTCATGGTCCTTCTCAATGGCTTACATATGCCGTATGCTCCACATAAAACTATTATCCCTTTTCATCCTGCTATAACAGGACTGGTCAAACAGGTCCCCCCCCTTTTTTTTTTCTACAACAGTGGTTATAGCAATTTTCATCCTCTTGGCAATCTGCATTAGCTAACATTCATGGTGTTATTGGTTGTCATGTTCCTTTGTACAAATTCAATTTGATTCTGTTTTCACAGATGGCACCTCTAAGGGTAAGGGAGGTTATGTGATGGCCCCCTTTTCCAAAATAGAGAATATGGGTTTCTCTTCTGCACAAAATATTAAATCACAGTCATCTGGGCCTTGCAAGATTCCTTACTTTGTTGCTCACTTATATTCCTCTTCCAAATTGCCACGGCTTCTCACAGAGGAAAATGCTGCTATAGACTGATTGCTGGTTGCTGTGGCTGTTGCTCTCTCAGATGCCGCTCAACAGGCTTCTGTCTTATGCAAACAGTTCCCTTTAACAAAGTAACAAGCTCAACAGTTTGTTAGGCAATATTCCTCATGTGTGATGTGTTTTCTCTCACTCTTAATGCAGGTTAATCTTCAAGGATTATACCCTAATCATCTCTGACAAATAGATATTAGTCATATTCTTAAGTATGGCTCTTTACACAGGGCCCTCATTTCAGTGGACATTTCTACAGAGTGTAATTTTGCCTCTGTCCACAATGATGAAGCTGCTAACCATGTCATTGCTCATTGCTTGGATGTCTTTAGGGCCTTTGGTTGTTCACGGAGGCTTAAGAGTGATAATAATTCTGCATATGCAAGTCCTGCTTTCCAAAAGGTATGTAAAACGTTTCATATTTCCCTTATAATGAAAATTATTTACAAACCTCAATATCTAAAAACTCTTAAACATGTTCTCCATATACTCAAAACTAAATTACAAAAACAAAGAGGAGAATCATCCTTAAAATTTATACTTCATAGAATTTACTTGGTAATATATACTATTAAAAATTCTGCTTTATTGTTATTATTATTATTATTATTATTATTCTGTATTTTTAGGGAAGGGTCTACAAGATGTTCAGGATCTCACTACTAGATTGTACTTGCAGTTATCCTCCTGTTCACAGCCTCCAGAAAGCTGGGATTACAAGTGTGAGTTACCACACCCAGTCTCAATTGTCTCTCTGCGTGTCCCACAGGCGGGGTGGGCAACGTAGGCTGGAGGATCATACCTGCAGCCTCTGCTCCTGCTTACAGGCACTTTAATTTGCTAAGCTATTTGGCTGGCCCATTAAAAAATTCCTTCCAAATTCTACTTATAAGAGATCTCTGCTAATTGATGAACAACACAGTCTGATTAGTCTATTTCTAATTATAATTTTTTAATTATAAAAGAGTTATTATAATTCAATGTGGGCAAAACGTACTGGAGGGCAGGGAGATAGATTAGCAGTCTAAGCACCTGCCTAGCAAACAGAAGGACATAGGTTCTATCCCTGATACCACATGCTGTGCCAACCCTGCCCTGGGCCCAGTGAGTTGGACACCAATACCACATGTGGTGGTGCATTCTTTTAATCCCAGTGCTGAATCAGGAGAATCACTATATAGTGAGACCCTTTAACAAACATATACATTAAACAAACAAAGAAAACACATTGAAATCCACTCTGATTTTGTAAGATATTTGTCTAGTCTGTTAAGCTTGTTTATCTGTTTATCATATCCATGAATAAGTGATCTTATTTTAGTTGAGCGTGACAATTTTTTTCTCTTCTTATACCTTCACATTTTTAGATCATTTGTTCATTATATGACTTGGATTATAGACTTTAAAACATGCTGTTACATAGATTATCAGGTAGTTAAAATGATATCAAATTGATTTTCTTATAAGTAATCAAAATTATTAATACAATTATACAGAAATTCCTTAGGGTAGGGAGACATTATTGGAAAAGACTCTAATTAATTAATAAAAAGTGGCTGCATATAATAACATTAACCAATTCTTATTCATTAGTAAGGAGCCCCCAGTGATCCATAGTCTTATGGGAAACACCCAAAGTAGTTAGGTCATGGTTAAAAGGTTATTTTTTCTAGAAAAAAATAAAATAAGATTTTCTCACAAAAGGTGCACTTGGTAAAGAATTAAATTAAGAAAGAAACATTTTCACATAGGTATGACAGATGGACCGGTCTTTCAAAATATTAAACATGCTTATGGTGATAGAATTTTCCTTCAGATACTGACCTCTGCCTTTTAAAAAAAAATGTTACATGTATCTCAGTTACTTTTCTCTCATTGCTGAGACAAAATACTCAGCACCCAAAATTAAGGGAAGAAAAGTTTATTTAGCTCATCATTAGTGGAGGTTTCAGTCCATACTCAGTTGGCTCCAAGGCAGGGTAGCACAGGGAAGAGAACAGCTGTTCTTGGTGGGTGAAAACAGCAAAGAGCAAAAGAACAGCGACTGCAGCAACTTGCAAGCCTCTCTTCCTTCCCCAGATTCTATTCAGGCTACTTGTCCCAGGGTGAGTGTAGCACTCACACCCATCACTTCAGCATTTGGATCATAAATTAATGACTCTAGAAGCCTGCCCCAGTGACTCCATGAGACTTTTGGGGAGACAACTGGACAAAAACCATAACAATGTATGCGGTTGACTGACAACTGGTGATCAACTCGTAACACCTATGTGAACTGAATCAAATTGTGCTAGGTGTGAAAGGCTAGGTGAGGACTGTTGCTGATAGCATAAGAAGTAGAGCTGGACAAGGTGAGAGGCTGTTAGTTGATGGCAAAATCTATTGGTGAGCTGTTGGAAGATGCTGGTTCTTTTGCAATATTCTGCTATAAGAACTTTTCATGCTAGTTTTCTGGATAAAGTTGGCTGTTTCATTGGAGAAGGAGACTAGGACCACTTTTTCATAGACAATGGCCATGGTTCAATTTGGGGGGGGGCTCTGGTCCTCCCCTTGAGCATCACTTCGTGGCTCCTGAGGAAAGGATGATGCACTGTTCAGGCTCCTGGATAAGCTTGTCACATTGGCTTTCCTGGTGGAAACTTAGACTTCCTTATCACCAGTGGAGCTCAGTACCTCAGTTTCTGAGGGTGGCTGTGGCACCTTTGGGGGGAACTCCATCTCTTACTTTGAGCATCACTTCTTGGCTCCAGTTCAGATCCCTTAGTCAGCTGTCACAGATCCTTCATCCCACTGGCACAGAGTTTGCACTTCCACCACCAACCTTTGTGACTTCCTAGTGAATATCTTGAATATCTGTGAAACAGGTCTTCTTGAGACATTGTCATGGGCTCTAGGAATCCAGTAAGACCTTTTGGAAGTATTATAATGAGCTCTAGGTCTTCAGCTGGGCATATGTAGGACATTATAATGAGATCCCTCAGATGGATTCTTTGGTCTTAGTGTGTGGACAGATTTCCTGCACTCCCTTTTTCTATGTTCTTTGTTTGACTATTATAAATAATCTTATGAATATGTGTCCTATATTATATTGTTCTCTTTGAAAAACCCGAAACCATGAAAATCTGCATACCAATAAAGCTCAATTAATGAGCCGAACATTAATTATACATTAGAGAGAGATGAATGTTTGGAAAAGATTATGCCATATAAAAATGTAAATTTAAGTATGCTACAAATATCATCATGTAATTCTGGGTATTCTGTCATCCTGTAATTCTGGGTATGCTTTTGACTTCTAATTTTTTTAAATATATAATTTATATGCTTTTTTCTGTAGAGATCAAAATATTAAAATGACCATAGTTATTAGAAAGTGATACTTCTGTTATGCTTCAAGATTTTGATATTTATGTAGGTAGCACTATTAAGCTTACAGCTTCCATTACAATGTAGTACCATTAATCTGATTCTCTAGATGTTCAACAAGTCAGGTGTATAGGTTAAAATTAGAGAGATCAATGATCTAAAAGATAGTCAATATTTTGGCCCTGTCCCTTTGAGATCAACGAGATCAGCTGAGGACATAAAAGAACCTATGCTATTCATACAAAGAGAAAAACTGATCTTGGGTGGGTGACCTCCAAAGGATACTTGGAACCTCCAAATGACACAGAAAAAAATGATCTCCCGACCTTAACTGCACGAGTTCATGTTCTCTAAAACCAAAGAATGAATTTTAAGGACAAATGGATGCAATGAGCAGAATATATTTATTGAGAGAAAGAAAGCTCCTGTCTGAGAGAGGGACAGGAGGAGAGCCAGAGAAGGTCATTCCCCAGGAAGCTGTCTGTTCCAGGGACTTTTATAGAGTAAAACCATGTGGTGAGGCCGGTCTAAGGTGGTAAATAACATGGGAACTCATATAGGTGGTTGTCGGGAGGGACAAAACTATGGTCACTCAATGGAATTACAAGCACTATTGCTCAGGTAAAATTGATTAAGTCAGGACCAAATAGGGAAGTGAGTCACATAGCAAGCAAGCATGAATGTAGAATAGGACTTTATGAGGTAGCCATCCAGTAGTAGTTGGATTAATGATTCTTCTGGCTCCCTTAGGGTGATGATCAATCTTGGATGCCAATCTTTAGGGAGGGCAGCATTTGTTTCATCTTTGCTCTTTAGGTCTGGCCCATGGTGGGAGCATTGGTGCCTCTCACAGTTGTAAGGTATCTTGTCTTTTGTGCTGTCTCCTTTGAGGGCCTGGCCTTGTCGGACTGCCTATAATATTTCTATCTAACTTGGCTGCCTACAACACTATGACATTCTATGAGTTGATTGAGTCCTTGATGTTCTGATCAAGGATATTATTGAATCACAGAGAAAATTAATTCAATAATGAATAGTGTGCCTAGGGAGAGTCACTGGGACTAAAAATGTCCCAAGCTTTCATAGAAAGTAACTTGGTCAAGCAATAACTATGACTCATCCAGACAGGTGGTACTGACAGAAATACTAAGAGATGTTGGACTTGGTTCCAGGATAAATACTGACAGGACTGACAGCAAATCCTGATTGACTTTGATTGATAGCAAAAGTTGATTAATAAAGGGCTCATTAATTTAGCCTTGAACATCCCGCAGAAAAGTATAAGAAAGGAAATCATAAGAAATGAAATTGCATACAAAAATCGTCCAAACACAACTCCAACTTCAACTATACATGCACTGTTTGTATCTACAAAACAGAAAAGGGGGAGATGTAGGGAATACCTGAACCTGCAAATTGGTCACTTGTGTGGGGGTGAAGCAAGGTCAGTCTGAGAACAAACAGCACTTGGGGCAAGCCATTAATTGTTGCTAGGTAACTCTGTGATATATAATACTCACTTTGCCAAGTGCGTAAATGAACACTCCAGTGGTTAAGCAGTCTCTTTTCCTCCCATCCAGAGAGAGAAGGCTCTGCCTGACCTCAGGCTTTTGACACTTATCTGTAAGTATTTGTCTCTTTCCATCCTTTCCCCACTAGAAACTTCAAGAGTAGGTTTACATCAACTTAGCCCCAGTGGTATGATCCTGGGACAGTGTGAATTATCCTTCAAAGATATGTCCAAAGAATGATGACATGAAGGCCAGGTAGTGCAAAGTACAGTCACTGGGATAGTTAAGCCACAGAAGAGTCAGACTGGTGAGTTCAGTTTCTGGGATTTTTACATCAAGTTTACAGTGAAATTCCCCATCTCAAAAACAAGATATATTTAGGTTCTAAAAGCTTTGTTGAAGAGCTCAGGGATTAAAGTGAAACCACAGTCTTTCACTAAATTACTCATCTTAATAATGAATCATTGCTAATGATCTCAGGGGACAAATACATTACATTTAAAGCAATAGAGATTGGTTATGAAAGCTTTGAAATATACTTACCAACAAGGGAATTCAGTTCTTTTACATGTTGTTCCTTGTTTAATTTAATAACCTTGGCTTTAGCATTCATGCATTCTGAATCAGAGCAAGAGATATTACCAAATGCAAGAAAGGAAAAATGCTAAGATTGAATTTTGAACTGCATGATAGTTTATCTGAGCAGATTCCACTGCTTTGTGGTTAGGAACAATTACAGAGGATGAAAGGACTTATAGGTGTTTTGGAATAAGTTCCACTACACTGAAACCTACCTTAACCCAACATGTTGAAAAATAAGTAAAATCAAATATTCCTCCACGTACAATGTCCGTGGCCCAGGTCTAACCTCTGATATCATGGGCCCCGGTATGTAATAGCCTTTTTCTGGGTCCACCAGAAATGGCAACTAAAACACCATTGCTAATGACCTCAGGGATGAAGGCTATTCTTCAGGCATAAACAAGTGTGGCTTATATGTTTGTCAGGCTTTTTGCTATGTACCCAATTACAATTACTCAACTACTGGGTGACCAGAAAAATCCCCAAGGTTATGCCCTGTACAATGGTGCTCCATTAGCTTTAGAAATAGCTGAAGTATTGAAGCAGGCTTATACTCTCCTTACACTCATGGATTGATTTTAGGCCTAGCTCAGTCTTTCAGCTTAACTCTATGGGACTAGAAAATTACTGGCTGCCCAGTTCTTAGTACTTCAGTTTAAAACATGGTGAAGAGAAGAGGCAGAATTAATGTCCCACTGCAATGCCCATGCCAATCCACCTTTTTGATTGCTGTGGACCAATTTATGAGCTCTGGTGATGTTTTTCATTAATCAACAGTTACAGTATGATAATACCACAATTTTTCAGAAAAGGATGTGTTGTTTAAAGACATGAAAAAGATTGCTCTCTCTGGTCCAATGGAGCCATCAATGGGCAAAGTGATTCAGAGTACTAACGAAACTTATGGTGAATTTATAGCAAGTCTGGAAGAATTTCTTCAAAAACAGTGTCACATATGCTTAGGAGGACCTATTTTTGCAAATGCTCATCTCATGCCAATGCTCACACAGAACACAAAATAGTCTTTATAGCCACGAAAATCTCAGACCACCACTTTAGATGACGCTGTGGGTGCAGCAAAATGGGTCACATATAAAAGAGATAATATAGATCAGTAAAATGAAGGATTTGTCAGTAGACAGAGTGAAAAGCCTAAAGTTTTAGGAAAGCTTTTACTTTCTAAGTATTGTCCTAGATTTCAGAAAGGATGACAAGGGCCTAATCAGTGTCAATTATAATATCATAATGATGGCTCTCCTTAGATACCATTGGGAAATTTCAGTGCAGGTCCATCCTCCAGCCTGATGACAGAAAATGCAAGGAGTTATCGTGCATTTCCGGTCAGCAGTGACTATGGACTTTCTCTCGAGCACAATCTATGATCTCTTTCTCACCACTAGTGTTCATGCAGCACTAGATATCTGCTCCCTGGAAAGGTGGTTCTATTTCTTGTTTTAGGAGTTTAAAAACTTAAAATGGATTTATGGGCCTCTTTCTCATAGATATTGGTTTTCTTGTTCCTAGTTTCTTGGCAAACATTTTGCACCATAGTTTTGATAAAGCTTCTATGTTCCTATATAGTCAATCTTCTGTGTGTGCATTTCTTTTTGAAATTGCCATATCAGTTGAAGCTCTCACAGCTCTGCTTGAATTAAACATTCCACCAGGAATCAAAGATGGAATAGAGAAAACAGTGCTATGAGTGCCCAGGCCAAAGAATCCATCATGTGGCATGATGGAAGTGTGTCAGAACCTCAATACGTTCCTCCTCAACCCTCTTTGTGGAAGTTAGTATCAGCATTGCATCCTTTATGTTCTTGGTAGTGGTTCTTCAGGATTCTTGCAGTAAATATAGGACCAGCACTCAACTCTCTTCTGCCATTAATTTAACTCATTATTCAAAAGCATGTGTTCATATTCCTTATATTATCATGATCTGCAAGGCAAATTGGACTGCTTCCAAATTCCTGGATATTTATACCAACTATAGATTTTATATCTGCTTAAATACTTCTATACCATTTAATCATTTTAAAGATTATATATGTATTCTTAAACCACGGACAGAGATCTGTTATGCCTGTTAACTTAGAAAAATAATGATCACAAACTCCAGGTGCTTACATGATGCAAAATTTTCTAGATAAATGAATAGACCACAGTAGGAGATTTGTAGAGATTCTGATTGCCATTATATTAGAAATTGTGAGAGCCATGACCAATACAGCAGCAGGTGGAGTGATCTTCATTCATCAATAAAACTACGGAATTCATGCAGATGTGTCACAAACATTCTGATAGGTCAGAGCAACTCAACTTGGAGACTCAAATAGCAGCCTTCCACAAGCAGTCATAATGTTGGGAGATTAAGCATTAACCAGTTAGTTCACAAAAGTAGTTATGGCTTAAATGTGATTGTAATGGCTCTTCTTTTTGCATCATTCCTCATTGCTATAGGAATACACTTTTCCCTTGGGAGAATGTCAAAAGACATTGAGTAAACCAAGGAAACTTATTCTTTGAGATTGGAGGTTTAAAGAAAAAAATATTTGAAACATGTGACAACAAACTGGAATTACTACAAAGAACTTATTTGTTACAAGTTATGGGTGAAGATATAGAGCATTTGAATCATTTAAAACAATTGCATTTTTTTATTAACTACTATCATTCTATATGGTATTATAATTTGCTCTTTGTTGCTCCTTTTTGTAATTTGCTAACTTTCATCCACCAAACAGGAAGGCAAATCTCAGCCTTCTTATTAATACTTGAAATAATTGCAGAGAAGCAGAAACAGGGGAAGGTGTAGAAGGACATTTAATAGTTTACCTTATAATGTGAAACTTACATGGGTCATTGAGTCTGACCAGGCCATAGGGTTGGCTCTGAAGGATGTCTAGTAAGAAGTTTAGTGTAAAATCAAATGAAAACAGGAGGTAGGTCCCAGTGGAATGCTACTGGGACAAAATGAGGTGTTTTGCTAAGATATATCTGAAGCAGCGATAACATGAAGGCCAGGTCGGCCGAAGTACAGCCACTAGGATAATTGAACTACAATGTTCTCACGAATCTGCACATTTCCTCTCTCATTTCCCATTTCTGCTTTTTGTAAAGAAAAGAATAGTAAATTGCTGGAGAAAGTTACAGTGGGGGCTCCAGTCAGGCTTGTGGCCCCTCAATCCCATAACTTTTTCTCACTTGTTTTCTCTTCATCTGTCACACTTCATTTTGGGGACCTGTCACTTTACAGAACCAACACACGGTTAGTGTTTTTGTATATTTATTAGGTTTTTTTAGATGAAAGAGATACTTGAACAGATTCTTTTTTATATTGATAGTGCTA
>NW_004524682.1:9922312-9922870 GCF_000260255.1 Octodon degus | reverse complement strand
ATAAAGAAATCACCCAACAACAAATGTTGGAGAGGCTGTGGGGAAAAAGGAACCCTTCTCCACTGCTGGTGAGCTTCAACTTTAATGATGACATAATCTTTTTTGATGCTTGTTGATTACTGGAGAAGTAAAACAATGAAGATTTTTATGAAATGAAAAGAATTTAAGAACTTCCATTTTTCTCAGAATTGAAATGGAAGTTCTTAAATTCATAAAGTCCTCTCACGAAAAATAACACTGAAGGAGAATTAAAGAGCAAATGTGTAACCAGATTGAAAGAGTAATGTATATGTGACCAATATAATAGTTTATACTTAGATGTCCCCTGAAAGTCTCATGAATTTGCCTCCTTATAAATGTATAATTAAGTTTAAAAATTTAGGTGCAAGTTTCTTCAATTTGTGGATTTAACTTGAACATGATGGTTGACTGACTGTGTCAACTTGGGTAATTTCCACCCAACTGAATGAGCTCAGCATAATTCTAGGCATGGAAGACCCACTTCAGGAGATGTTTTCCATAATGATGGAAAAGGGAAAGGAAGAAAGGATAGCGTCT
>NW_004524682.1:9916162-9920464 GCF_000260255.1 Octodon degus | reverse complement strand
TATGCATATCTTATAAATGGAAGACAACACAAATTTCTCCTCATCATTCCATGGATTTTCTAGTTAATAAATATCATAGCATATATGCAAAAATAATACAAATTCATTCTCATTTCCTTTCATTTAAAATACTCTTTTTACCTGAGATATTCCACAACATTTCCAAGTTGTCAGATTTATAGTGTAACATTTTCAGTTATGATCAGGATATATAATTATACTTGTGAATATATTTGATATAAAACAGTGACATTATCACTGTCTGGCATGACATTAATTATTATTGTGTTAAATCATTATCATAAGAGAACAGTATGAATAAACTTACCTACAGTCTTTAGACTGGTTTCAAGTATGAAAAGGCTCCTTAAAGACTCCTCCAAACACAGCTTCTCTAACTGCAGTGAACCCCCTTCCCTGAAAAAAACAAAACAAAAAAGAGGGATATGTTGGGAGCCACAAAGCTAGGAAATCGACCAAATATATGTAGGTGGGACTTGGCCCAGTGTCTAAAGCAAACAATCTAACTCACTCCTGAGATGAACATCTTATCTGGTGAAGGTTTGCTATCAGTTGCTAGGCAACCTAGTGTCATACATTACTAACTTCACAAAAGTGTAAATAGAGGACAGTCTTTTTGTGGGAAAAAAAGGGGAAGAAAAAATCTATATATGCTTATACCACAGAGTTAGGATATATCTACAGCTACTTTCTCTTAGTTCTCTGAGAATAAAATTTGGTACTAATATTGTTTGGACAAGACATTATGTCTGCATCTTGTCCCTTGAATAACTACTATGAACATAACAATATGTAATGTATTAATTATTGTAAACATACTAATAACCTGCTTTGAAACCGTTTCATTGCCATTTTATTTTTTTTCTCATTAAAATGAATAAAAATCATAATAAAAAATAAAGTTCTTCAGTATATATTTTGTCCCCTCCAAAAAAAGATGAAATAAATAAATGAAAAAGTACAGAAATAAAACAGTAACAACCAATCTGCAATTCAAGGTCATGATCAAAGTCCCCAAGCCTTTCCCTGTCATTACTGCATATTGCTATGCTCTAGGCTTGTTTGCATTTCCCAGCCTTATTTTCTTTCAAGATGATCACACCACTTTCCTTACTGATGCTACAAGCCCCAAGATCAACCTTAAAGTAGAAGGCATTGGTATGAATTTAGGATAAAGAAACAGTCTCAGAGCTGGCCAGATAGCTCAGCACACTGAAGTGCCTGTTAGGGAGCACAGTGGCAGGGTTGGGGCGGGGTTTCATACCCGGCATGCCATGTGGGCCCAGTCAATTGGTTGCACTGAGCCTGCAACTGATACTGGGCATGGTGGTGCACACCTATAACCCCAGCACTTGGGAGGCTAAAAACAGGAGAGTAACTATGATTCTGATCTGCATAGTGAGACCCTGTAGACCCTGTCCTAAATATAGAAAAAAAAAAAAGGAAGGAAGGAAGGGAGGGAGGGAGGGAGGGAGGGAGGGAAGGAAGGAAGGAAGGAAGGAAAAGAAGAAAGAAAGAAAAAGAAAGAAAGAAAGAAAGAAAGAAAGAAAGAAAGAAAGAAAGAAAGAAAGAAAGAAAGAAAGAAAGAAAGAAAGAAAGAAAGTGTCTCTTGTCTCTTGCTATCTGGAACCATTCTTGTGCTCCACTTGTGCATGCTATGAAGGAATCTTTCTTCTGCCCTGCTCTTCTACCACGAAATGTCTGGCTTGACTCTGCCTAACAGTGAATGAATTCCATGAAGGCATGAACCAAGTAAGCATCTTCTTCTTTCGTTGTGGGTATTGGATACTGTGTCTCAATGTTTAGAAAACTTACTGATCTACAAGAAGTGAGTTCACTGCATTGACTGCACAGGACCATATGGTTTAAATGCCTTTGGAACTGAATTGTGAAAAAAAATTGGAAACGCTGGCAAGTAGAACACTAATACATGTAAACAGAGCCTTATGTTTGATTCCGGTCATACCTTAGAAGGATAAAGTGCAGACAGTAAAGGGTGAGCTCAGGTTTATACTGAAGTATGTGCTACCTGCATTACACTCTAAAATAAAGTTTGTCTGCACATTGCACATGTCCTGAAATTTTAGGGAAAAGGAGGGCAGCTAACTTTAAGGGATGAAAACTAATTCATCTGCTAAAGTAAATTTCAAGACATCTTAATATTCAGACTCTGACCATAACAATGCTAATAATATTGCAGAATCAAGGCCAAACGCAGAGCAAAGAAATGATACATTTTGGCTCAAATATGTAAAGTTGTGGTCAAAGTAGTGTAGTTGCCAAAGTGATTAGGCCATTACTAAAGAAATAGATACAACCAAGGAAAAAGATGCCGTGAGGGCATCGCAGATATCCCCAAGACCTCGCCAATGATAGCACCAAATGCGAAAGAATTTGAAACTATCATTTGAGCAGAGACTGTGTGGTAGCCCTCTTGAAAGGAAACTTCTCAGGCTAGGGAGATGGCTTAGTAGAATAAGCACTTGCCTGGCAAACGCAAGGGCCTGAGTTCAATCCCCGGTTCTGCCAATAAATAAATAAATAAAAATAAATAAGACAAGGAACTTTGGGCCTGGCGAGATGGCTCAGTGGATTAAGCGCTTCCCTGGTGTACATTTCACTGTGTTCAGCCATTTTCAGCCATTGAGAAACTGAGTTCACTGTAGCCGAGTTTCAAAGGGGGCTTTTGTACGCTCCACTGGCAACAGACTTTTTCATTATCCATTTAATGCTGGTTTTACTAGTCTACTCATGCAAGAGTTGTATTGCAGGGAAGGGTTTTGGTTAGAATTCAGAAAAAAAAAATATGGAGACCTGGCAAGAAGCTCCTGGGAGGACAGTGCATGCAGATATGCTACTGAAGTAGAAATTAGAGAAGAATGTTGCTTTTATAAACAAATATAAATAGAAATCCCTTGAGCACTTACCCATGCCCTCCTTCGGTTCTCCTCTTTTACCTATAGGGATCCCCTAAGCTCACTTATATGTCACCACATGGGCCTTGGACGCCTAACATGGAGCAATAGGTATTAATATTTGCTCTGCTGGGTTTCAGTACTGTTTCAGCCTGACCCACCTCACCCAGGTCTATACAAACACCAATTAGTTAGTTAGTATTCTGAAAGACAGAATTCTGGCTTATTGCTTTGCTGCATCTTAAAATATTAGAAAAGATAGAGAATTTCACTAAACAAAATAATGGGAGTTCAACAATGATTGTTATACTGTGTAATGTTGTCTTCAAATTAATTGGTCAGATTACCAGATGTAAGCATGCAGATTTGGTTAAGAAACAGTAATAAAATTTAAAAAGGAGAGAAAATGTCTTCAAGCATTAATGGCTCATTTCAATAGACCAGCGGAAATCAGCAGTGCAATTATCCAAATTGTCTTGTGTATATAATTATATATTTGTTTCCCTTCCTTTTTTCTTCACTCCTTTCTCTCATCCCAGTTCTGCCTTCCCTTTGAACAGTTTTTTCCCCTTTCCCAGTATCTTTTATTACCTTCCAGATTTTATTTACTTTCTCAGATTCTTACACTAGTGAGACAATACAGTATTTGCACATTTGGTCCTGATTTATTTCACTTATGAGTATAGCCTTTAGTTGCATCTGTTTACCTATAAAATCCTTGAGTTTATCTTTTCTTATAGATAAGTAATACTGCACTGTATAAAAATACTGGCTATATATGATGGATATATCCTTTATATCCATTCCTCAGTTGATGTGCATTTGTGTTGTTTCCAAGATTTAGCTATGACAAATTGCACTGCTATAAACATGTGTGCACATAAATCACTGTGCTGTGATATTTACAGTTCTCCTGGAGAAAGTACGGAGGAGGGGAATACCTGTGCAGGCCACTAATCTTGGCCTTCCTGCTGTTACAGATCTCTGTACCCCTACTCTGAGGACAAAGTATCACTCAGAATGTGGGTCCACAGTCTCAATGCACAGACATAGAGAATCAACTCTCTGTGTTTATAAGATCAACATTGAATCTGACCCCTGAATTGGAATAATTTCTCATCTGATATGGTTTGTAATCAGAACAGAAAGAATCAAGTTCATGAGCCAAGGTATAATCCTGTCTGTCCTTCTATCTATAGTTTCACTAATTAAAAAAGGAACAAAATTTTAAAATACTACCTAGACCTGCCCCAAAATATAAGACTCTGAGCTGAGAGTAAAGAGCTGAGCTTCCTTAAATGATACCTGGTCCAGGGGCTGGGGAGATGGCTCAGTGGAATAAGCGCCTCCCTGGCAAGCGCGAGGG
>NW_004524682.1:9913702-9915760 GCF_000260255.1 Octodon degus | reverse complement strand
TATATATATTACAGCTACTTTGTTACACAGAATTCTACAGTGGTTCCAATGCTCAGGTCCCCTGACATAGACATGTATCATCCCTTCACTCAGAATGTAAGGAAAACTTGTGAGTGAAATGAGAGCTCACAACAATAACTGTAAATTTTAGTGGCTGCTATGTACTAAATGTTTGTGTGACTATTAAACTCATATCCTGAAGCCCTGGACCCAGCCCAGGCCCTGCATGTGAGTGAGAACTTCCACTGTGCTCCCAGGCCCCCCTGACCTCCAATGTTATGCTACTTGGCAGTGGATGGATTTTTTAGAAATTGTCTAAAAAATGTGTAGATGAGATCATGAACATGGGGGCCTCCACGGTAGGATCATGGTCTTTTCTGAAAAAGAGAAGACCAGAGCTCTCTCACTCTCTTCTAGGTGTGGATATTGAGAAACCAGGAAAAGAACCCTGGCCACTATTTGATCTGCTTCACCTTTTACTTAAATTTTACTGCTTCCAGAAATTCAAGAAACATGTAGTTGCTGTTTAATGCACCCACTTTACTGAATTATGTTGTAGCCAGCAAGCTAATGAGAGTGACGTTTTTCAAAGTAAATCCAGGTTTGTAATGACTTTGAGTCAATTAAGAATTTAGAAATAAATTGTTCTGGATGGATTTAACCTACTATTTTATCCATTTTACTTTATTTTTTTATTTATTTTACTGGTCTTTTTGAGGCAGGGTCTTTCTATGCCATTCAGGCCAACCTTTAGTGAGCTCAATTTGTATCTCAGGCTGGTCTAAAACTTGCAGTGATCCTCCTGAATCAGCCTCCTGAGTGCTGAGATTACAGGTCTGCTCTACCACATGTGGCTTTGATCTACTCTTTAAAGACAGAAAGAAGCATCAGAAGCACCATTCTGGCTGGGAGGAACAGAAAGGTCACACTCAATTTCCTGTGAAAGTGACCATCAAGGTAGTCATGTTCTTAGTGTGACTTTTAGAAGTTGTGATCTAGTCCACACTAACATCCAGTAAGAAAAGAGGGGCATGAGTTTTAAAACCACAAGGAATATAATACCAAAAATGTGAGTAACCATAGCCTGGCCCTCAGGAGAGACTACAAAGCAAATAAAGTTGTTTTTTTTTTAAATGATGAAATTCTGAATAAGAATACAAATATATGTTTAGATTTTTAGCTACAACATTCTGATATTAAATCAGTATCAGTGTAACTTACAGATTTGTGGTAATTTGTGACAGAGCAAATTAGAATTAGAAGCTGTGCTTGAAGTGGTTAGTGTGCAAATTTATCAATCTTAATTGCTTAAAACAATTTGATTTTTAGAGATATTTGAACTTTTATTAGTAATTTTTCTTATGACAAATGAATTTCCATCACATATTTAGTTACATAATCTATAGTTCCACACAGAAGTATATTGTGTAACTTGGTTGTTTTCAATACTAAAATCAATTTCAATCTATAGTGAACTGATCATTTTTCAAAGTTAAATTTCTTACTCTAGGAGCTGAACAGATAGCTCAGAGGATTAAAGCGGCTGCTTAGGCAGATGCAGGGACCAGATTCAATCTCATTCATGCTGTGTGAGCCTCGCTCATTTCATCCTTCTGAAATGGTGATTGAGATTGGGCGTGATGGCGCGCACCTATAATCCCAGCACTTGGGAGGCTGAAAACAGGAGAATCACTATGCATCTGATCTGCATAGTGAGACCTGTAGACCCTGTACTGAATAGATTAAAAAAAATTCTTGCTCTAAAATATTATGCAAGTTTTCTATGTATTTGATATTTGACATATAAAAGGATAGGTTTATACTTTAAAATTATACTTTAAACTTATGTTTTTATATGCATAAAAGTAAAATAGTCCCTTGTTATTTCACTGTTTCAAACAGTGAACTCACTGTTTCATGGGTTTTCAAAAATATTAATCTAAATTACTTATTGTTGTTTTTCTGTAATATTGCCACATTTTGAGGTAGTGTACAGTACTGTATGCATACTTATATGCATAGTATTTATGGGCTTAACTATTTTTGCCTAACAATGTT
>NW_004524682.1:9882729-9909672 GCF_000260255.1 Octodon degus | reverse complement strand
AAAAAACTTACAACATATATTTGCTAGTTTAATTTTACTTGTAATTTTGATAACATTTAAACTGACAGATGTGTAGAATTTGAAAGGCAAAACAAATAGCCATAAAAATTATGGTATGTATTGTTATAGAGATTCATCTGAATGGAACACAGACAGCCCTGTTCTCTTTAAAAACCCTTCTGTTTTACTTTTCCCATTACTAGAACAAATTACTTGACGACTATAAGTTAAATTGCTATTTATTAGTTTTAAAGTTTATAGAGGTTTCAGCCCATTATCAGGTAGTTTCAAAGCAGTGTGGCATAGAAGAGAGTCATTTAGAAGAGAAATATCTCACTGTATGGCAGGAAGAAACCAGAGCAGAGTAAGTCAAGGGATGACATGGCTGGGTCCAGTGATCCATTTCCTTCAAACAGCTTTCGTCTCCTAACCTGATATTTAGCTGTAAATGATCACTCATGATCCAATCACCTCCAAAAGGTGCCATGTGTAAGTTCATGAGGCTTTCAGGGGACATCGAGATATACACCATAACAGTGGTCACATACATAATATGAACATAGTAGACAAAGTGATGATGTGTGATCCTTGTAGGATGGCTTTGGATGTGGCAAAATTCCATGATTCTAGTAAGAATAAACCAGAATTTAAGTCTCATAAACTTTATTTATAAGATTTTTTTTTCATTTTATGTTTCAGACAATGGATACCAAAACTGAAATACTAAAATTGAAACTTCAAATATGAGGAGACTTTTGTACTCGATATCTGCATAAATCTTCCTCAATAGTCCCTTAAGGTAAAAGCAAGCTACATTCTATAGGTGCCTTTCATGTGAAGCTGTTTCCTACTATAGCAGGGAGAGTATCTTCCAGTTTGGTCTGTTGGAGGGGTAATTATCTGATAAGTAATGAATGGAGAAAGGGAAAGTTCCTTCAAGAAAGCAAAATACATTAAATTAGACATCTGATTGAAACTGCATAATTCAAGGTCAAAAGGTGGTTCTCTTTCACAAGGGGATAGGAGATAACTTTTGCCAAAATATTTGATTAAATTAAAATAAAATTCTAATTCATCACCTTATCTAATCATTTTCCTCATCAAAGATTTTGGAGATCACCTCTTATCCTAACAGTGTCCAAAATTGACAGATCATAGGTATTGAAAATATACAGCTTTATCTACCAGTATTACAGAATATATTTAAGGAGTAACCTGTGTAATGGTGTCTGAAGAATTATATAAAAGCTATTGAGTAGACTAAAAAATGGCGCTTAGCACCCAAGTAGTGGGGAAACGGCTATTGAGTGCCCTATTGATTTTGTCATAATTTGTAAATCTAGAGCTACACATGACCAACCTTTTCCCATCCCATTCATCATTAGTAGTTTTTCTTCCACTGGAAGCCATAGTTGGTAATATCCTTTTTACCTTCTCCATATTTTCCCTACTGTTTTAAGAGTTGTAAGTTGGCTTTTTTTTTTTTTTTTTTTTTTTTTTTTTTTTTTTTTTTTGTACCAGGCATTGAACTCAGGACCTTGCACTTGCCAGGCAAGCGCTTATTCTACTGAGCTATCCCCCCGGCCTTTTGATTGGGTTGGCTCTTTGATTTTTATCCTCAGATTCTGCTTCATAGGGAAATACTAAAAATTGTTACCTTGGTTTTCCCAAAATCTAAACCATAGAAAAGACCTGTGTGCTAGCAAATTCTGGAAAGTGTTAGGGAAAAGGACATAGAAGAGGAATAAAAAAGCCAAATATTGATATTATGCCTTCAATTAGTCTCAGCATGGTAAAAATTAAATTATATGGAGGATAATCTTATAAGAAATATTTAAAAATCACTGCTGTAAAATCTCCTCAAAGGGGGAAAATATCATTTTTCTTTACTTTGTCTTCTTTTTCCCTTTATATAGAGATTTGGCTCTGGGTGGCTGAATACTTCTGTCCCAGTCCAGTGGTTCCCTTGATATGTAGCAGCTCAGCTGTATAATAAGCACATTCCATGGAGGAAGAGGAGGGACTTACAGAGCATGAATATGCAGAAAGTTGTGCTGGCCAGGGCCCACGGGATGAAGAAGACAGTGAAACACAGTTTTGCCACAGTGGTTGCTGGAGTTGGAGTCATTGCTTGAATGCATCGCAGAGAGAAGAATCCTAGAGGACTAAGAGCTTCGTAAGATAAGATGTGCCAGGTACAGTCTCCAGACTGTCTCAAATAGTTTATGATCCTTAGCAATGGCACTGATTATTTTATACTAAAATATAGACCCCAAAACATATTTATGAATAAATAGATTGTATCTTGCATAGATTATACATAAGTGTTAGTGGAAATATTTTTTACCACTATAGGTAAACTTCATAGAAATTATTAAAGAAAATGAAGATATGCTTAAGCAATTCTAATAGTTGAATAGATTGCCTTATATCGCCACCATTATTTTCCCTTTATTTGTCCACAACTCCTAGTGCTGAATATAAGTACACATTTTGCCCCTTGCTCTTTGAAATTCTGCAATTCGCCTTTATTCCTGTTCTTTTATTTCACATCTTTTTCTTGTTTGTATAATAATCACACACACAGTTTGTCTATATTCTTATATTGAAAATGTCTGAAGTAGAATAGATCCCAAGTTTCCTGAATTCTTCTCACACACAGTTTGATAATATTGCCAAGATCAGGGAAAAGGTCATACATCACAAAGGTCATCCTTTCAAAAAACAGTTTCAACAGATAGAATAAATGTATTATTCAAATCTAAATAGAAAATTATAAGAAGATTCTCTGTTTAGAAGCTCCAACCTACATGGAACGATTTGCTGAGCCCTGCACTGAGGCTCCTTCTGAAGCCTAGGCTCTCTTGTCCCTTGCTGCATATGTGTGGAGAATGAAGTCACTTCGTGTGACTTAGTATGTTAGTGCACTTTCTCACTCTTCTACAACAAGTAGCAAATACACTGGTGTGTTCAGTGAAGCTGATTTGTATGAATGTTTTTTTCTTTCTTTACAATTAGGAATCTAGTTATAAACTCTAAGAATTACACATATGTTTTTACTTAGTCATCTGTTATTATGTTTTTATAATTAAGTTTTAGATCTTAAGCTACATATTCTTTTTAATTTTGTTTGCTTTTATTGCTATAAAACAACAGCATTTACTAATTTTTAAATTACTGATCCTGAAAGATGACTACATTCCCAGAAATATGTAAGGTAAAGAATGAAAATGTTCACCAAGAGCTTTTTTAATTTTGTGTAATGAGGCACAAAGAAAATATTACCAGAAATAAAAGAAATGGGAATCTCTCCCTGCTGAAGGACCTTTTAGTTCCTCACCATGTATCTGGGGAGCTCTAAATGTCCAATGAGCTGCCTCGTGGGCTAATGCACTTAAGAATAAAGTCTTCAAATGTCAGTGTGGATCAGGATTTTAAAAGAAATTTTATATTGGAAAACTACATTTTTGTCTTAATATTTGATTAAAATAGAAACTATACACAAATATTAGTATCTTGTGTTAAAGACCATCCTAGAGTAAATCTATATTTCACATGTGTCTGTTTATCCTCACTTATTCTTCTAGGAACTTCATTGCATGTGGTGGATAATAAATACACTTACATATGTATTTTGAGACTTTTTAAAAAATTTAGTGCATGGTCTTACAGGGTCTGGAGGGTCTCACTACACAGATCGGACTTTTTGTGATTTTCTTGTTCTCAGCTTCCCAAGCACTGAGATTACAGGCTTGTACCACCACGCCCAATCTCAATCACCATATAAGCGCACCCCTGGGGTGGGGCTGGCACAGCAGGCCATGGATAGAACCTCCAAACCCTGCGTCTGCGTAAGCAGGAGCTTTTATCCACTGAGCTATCTAGCCGGCCATTACATATGTATTCTATAAAACTCTTAATTCCTAAAGTTATTTACCAGAAAAATGTGAATTAATTATTTTCATACTTAAATATAATGACAATGCTTATCATAAATTATTTTAATATAAATATTCTATGTGAAGACATCAGATACATTCTTTTAATTTTTATTTTTTAATTTTATTTTAAAGAGAAAAGGCAAAAACAAATAAGAACAAAGACAAAGACAAAGCAAAATTAAACAATAAAAATGATACAGAATTTCAAAACAGGAACAGGACCTGCTCCTTCATGCCACTCTCATGAGACTCCCAGGGTGCACTGAGCCAGCCACTGAGTCTGGGTATGGTGGCGCACGCCTGTAATCCCAGCATAGGGGAGGCTGAAAACAGGACGATCACTTTGAGTCTGTGCTGCATAGTGAGATCCTGTACCAAATACACACTGATTTAAAAAAAAAAAAAAAGCAAAAAGCAAGAACAGGAAATTAACAATTGTTGTTATTTTACATATTGTTTTCATCAAATTTTTTGCTTGATTACCAGATATAGTTATGCAAGCTTGATTAAACAATTAAACATTAACTTTTCCTTTCAATAAAACTTATCTCCTTTTTCTTTTTTGACCTCAGATAGCTTCTGAAAATTCTAAGTATTGTTCTTAAATTTTAAACATCTAGCTACCTAAGTGCTGAATTCTACACAAGCCAACTAATCTCTTCCCTTAATACCATGGTTTGCTGAATTGTCTTGGTTCTTGTTTGCATTCTGTTATACTATGGTTGGCTCATTACAAATGTAAACACTATACATACTTTTATATAAAAAGTGTTTTCAGGGAATCAGCAAAACTTTATAAAGTGTATTCCAATAATTCCCTTAAATTGCTTTCATGTGTAAACTCATGTAGGATTTTCCACAAAATGGTAAAATTTGACCAGTTTTGGCTTTTCTTTTGTTTTGTGTTGTGTTTCATTAATGACTCACGAAATGAATGAATTCACCAAATGTAACTGTCGGTGCTTACCAGAGGTACAGATTTAGCATAAAATATACTAATACATAGCCTTTACAAGGCTGGCTCACAAAGGCTGCCCATAGAGTCAGATGTGGGAGAGTGCAAGAGGACAATCTGTGCCCTGCGGAGCTACAAGCGCAGTCAAGGACATGGAGTTCACTTTCCCATCCTGTGCAAATCTGCATCAGGAGACCAAAGGGTCTGCGCTGCAAAGCTAAGTGATCTCTGCTGGAGCCTGCAGGGTTCGTGCTGGAGTCTAAAGGGTGGGCGCAGGAGGGCTGAAGGCGACATCCAAGGCGTAAGCAAGGACTGGAGCTCCATCAAAGAAACAGAGATCTGTCTGAATATAAACTTTCCTTTTGATGTCCCCTTTACACCGTGCAGGTGCCAACCCACCCTAACATGGGCCTTTTGTCTTCTGAAAATCTCCTCAGGTACCCTCAGAACTATGCTGACTCAATTAAATAGGTTGTTTCTTACTCAGCTGACAGAATCACCAACCTTATCGTTTATGATGGAAATTAAGCTGCCTCGGAGTACATAGACAGCAACCTGATGACTACACTTGCATTCTGAGCTTTGAGTCCACTCAGAAAAATATTGTATGTTGGAAATTTACTTTACTTATAGACTTTCACAGAGCAGGGGCTGGGGAGATAGCTCAGTGGAATAAGTGCTTACGTGGCAAGTGCAAGGCCCTGAGTTTGATTCCTGGCACCACCAAAAATTAAAAATTAAAAAAAAAAAAAACCTTTCACTGCAAAATTTTGATTTACAAAAATTAAAATAGTTTGTACCTTGTGCAAGCCAAGAAAACTTCTGGAAGAATTCATGCTTCACCTGGACTTGACCTGGCCATCTGTTACTGATCTCTACAACTTCAGTCATCCTGTCAGGCGAGGACTATTGATAGCGCATTTGACCAGATGCTCAGTTGTCATTTCATTATTGTAGAAAGTGATATGCTTTTCTAATGAAAGAGGGAAAGGACTGGAAATTTATTAGCGCTGGCATTTATTTTTGTATAGTTATTTAATACTAGAATACTTAGCGTTAAAATGTATGTATGTGCATAAAATGTTGCTATTGTGCTGAGTTAAATAGTATTTCTGATTCATTTCTTCAGTTTTAAGTACTTTCGTGGTACCATTTTAAAAAAAATATTGAACAAATTGTTCTCAAAGTGAATATAGTTTTCAGTTTTGCTTGAAATTTGATTCAGGCTTGCAGCAAAAATGATGGATAATTAAATAGAAAAAATAGGCAAATAATTTTGATTATGCACTTTGAAAGATACCAGTTTTTTTCTGTGTGGTAAGTTTGTCATTGTTTCTGTTGTTTCATAACACTCCCTCATAAAAATGATGTTAAAGTTGAGTGAATGGAAATATACAAAAGGAGAAAGTGTTTTGTTTGCTTATTTTATGGTGATTAAGCTTAATTGTTAATGCAAGTGGCTTTGGGACTACCAAGCACATTAGCAACACATACTTTTATGTGTCTGGGTGGGTCACAGAGTCTTGAATTTGGGTACTTACTTGAACAAAGGAGTCCTTGGCCACTCCATCCATGGCTCTTTTGCTTTGCTTCTGGAGTGTCATGAACTAAGCATTTTGCTCTTCTGTACACCTTGGCCATAATGTTTCCACCTTAGAGTCAGCTTATCATGGACAGACTCCACTGAAATTTGAACCAAATAAAGCCATCTTTACTTAACTTGTAGTGGTTGGGTGTTCGGTACCAGTAATAAAAACGATGCGTAATGCAGGGAGAAGAATCTGAAGTAACCAGTTGGAAAAATATATATCTCAAGCATAAATAACATAGAAATACACTAGCAGAGACATTTTCCTCAAATTCCCTGTATCTGAACTTTCCCCAGGTACTGACTTATTCCAATTTTAAATACAGATTTAAGAAGCAAAATTCATAGTTCATGTAATTGTTTTGCACATGAATTACATAGCTAAAATATGTAAACTTTTGCCTCTATAGTTGACTAAATGAAAACAAAAATGAAACCACATTGCCTTGCTAAAAAAAATACATGTTGTGTATGTACAAGGAGTCCCTTGATATCAAGATTTTTCTTGTGAAATCCACTGCACAGGTTCTTTTTGAATCATTTTATTGTCACACACTCATGTGTTGTTACAAGACATCTGGAAATTATTATATTGCTTGATCTCTCTATGTTGTGCAGCTTTGTGTGTTGAGTATTCTACATTGCTATAAATTGAACATCCAGTTTAAGGAGAACAGAGGACACATATCACAGGGATGACATTTATCAAACACAATGGGGAGGCTGGACATGGCGCAGCATGTTTAGAATCCCAGCACTTAGGAGTCTGAGGCTGGAGGATCGTTGCGAGTTTGAGACCAGCCTGGGCTACAGAGTGAGCTCAAGGCTACCTAGAACTGCACATCAGACAGTGTCTCATAAAAGACAAGGAAAAATTACCATGGGGAATTTTATGTTGCATTGTTATTTTCTTTCCAGAGCAATGGTAGACTAGGAGAAACAAAAACATACAGAAAAGTATGGCTATCAAGAAGTGAGTACCTCATATTGTATAAGTGCATCACATGCATTGAACAGGCATAATCTTCATTTTAAAAGAAAATGGTCATGAAGATAAAGCCATTCATCCAAATGTCTAATCCAATAACAGAAACCGGATTTTAGCTTATAAAAATTGACCCCTCAAATGCATGGGATTGAAAAAAAATAACTGCAGAATCTTCTTTCATATTGAAATGTCTTCTCGATCCTACCTGCGTTCTTTATTTTTCTTTACAGTAGTTAGTAAAAAGACTTTTTTCTCACTTACTTTTATTGACATTCTAATTGTCTCGTCTAACTACTAGTGAAACTTGAAAATTATACTATTTCTTGAGGTGAGGCAGTACTGGAACTGAACTTGGGATCTTGCACTTGCCAGGCAAGTGCTTATATTGCTGAGCTATATCCCTGAACCTAAAAATTATGCTAATTTTTAACAGATCTGCATTAAGCAGAATTTGAGTTTATAGAAAGTATAAATGATCATAGTTTGGTAATAGGAACAATAAAACAAAGTATATATAGAAGAGAAACAAGTGCTGCAGAGATTATTCAGTAAATATTTCCATCTTGGTAATATTCTTTATTGTTAGGAAAAACTATTAGACGTCCATATTTTAAAGGACAAGTGATTTACTCTGGGACACGTTATTAGATGATCTTATCCATGGTACATTGGCTCCGAGGCTGCAGATCCTTGGTGGAAGGGTCTGCTCCTTAGGAAAGCATCCAGTCATGGAAGCTGGGAAGGAAAGAATGAGTAGAGAACCCAGGGAGGGTAACACATCCCTCCACATCACACCCCCAGTTGTGCATCTCTGACTAGATTCCATCCCAACAGCATGTCCACCTGAAGAACTCACTGATGTGTGGATTCAGGATGAGATCCTTGCCCCACGAACCATCCACACTTCAAAAGTCTCACTTCTGAATTAGTGAGAGTTTTGGGAGATATTCTAGATCCAAACCACTACTCCATTCATAAGTACCAGGGGACAAGAAGGGAAATGCAATTACTGTAAAACTAATTTTATAGACTTCATTTGAATTTCTTTTTATGTTCTCATGGAGAAAACACACAAATGCAAATTGGCACTAAATATAAACATGTGTGTCTGCGTGAAACAAAAAGATGGGAATTAAGTGAAAAACATAAAGCAGCTACTTCACAACATACTTACTCAAGTACAGTAATGAAGGTATTTCAGCACATTTCCTGAGATTGTTTTCTGTTGCTTCTTTGTTCCATGGTTTATAACACAGGAAGAATCTGGAAATGTGCCATTTGAAACAGGGAAAGTGTCAAGGCCATAAATTAGCCTTAATTATCCAAAAGAGAATCCATAGAGTGACTTTCACACTCTGGGGTGTAAAACACATCAATGAGTACCATTACACACCCTCTTACAGCTATAATTCACTCTCTTGATTTTACAGAGTTCTCATTGTGGCCAATTTCGTTTGCCTACCTTTTCTCCCTCAGTGTTACTGCTCATTATTCCTATTATTCTTTTCCCATTGACTTCTCAACTGGCACATTTCCATATTCCCCATTATGCTTAGCAATAATCTGATTAAAGAGTCCATCTCAACAAAGAGTACTTGTTATATCAAGAAAGGAGCTGACGTGAGACTCTCTGCCCCATGGGCTGTGTTAAAGCATTTTAGTAGAAATATATTCACTCCAGGATGCCGATCTATGGTTAAGTATATGGCCATATTACTGAAGTCAATTATTGATCTCCAGAGCTAGACAACACTTTACAACATTGTGAGAGGTTGAAAACTGCTCACATTGACTGAAAAATCAAGTGCCTCTTACAGCAAATGTTAACAACTGAAAATGTAACAGAAGTAGTGTGTCAAAATTGTATGCTGACTATCTGTGGGTATCACTTCTCACATGTAGTATCAAACACTTAGGCAATCTTGTAGACTGCAGCACCTGCAAAGGCCCAGTAAACAGGAAAACAATTTAAAGGATGACCAAAACTTCCTGATTATATTTCCGCTTTCCCACTGTGAATTTTCTTTACTGTTTTGCTTTGATGCATTTGTCTCTCACATTTTCATATCAAGAGAAATTATATATGCTTTTAAAATGATAGTTTCAGTTTAAAAAATGCACTCACTAAAATGCTTAAGGTACATCACTTAACTATTGAAGGAGACACCTACACCTGCTCACCCAAAATACCTCCTGCTGAGAGAAGTAGTTCTTTCTGCTTTCTTTACACAATAGTCTGGCACAGCTTTCATGTTCCCTCTGGACAGTGATGGTGGGGAATGGAGACCATAGGGTGTGGAGGAAAGCATAGAGAAAAGCTTGAGAGGAAGGAAGTTGTGCAAAGTCAAAGAGCATGTGCTGGTCTGACAGTGGTGCCCTTCATAGTAGGCTCTGGGTGAATGGCAGGAGGTAGGATGCTTTTGATTTGTCAGACTGTATTTTTTTTCCTTTATAACAATTTATAAAATTATATGAAAGAACATTTTGTTCCCCAGTAGCCTGCTGCCTACTATTGAACTATTGAACCAGGATCCTATGTTCTAAAACAGCATTTCTCCCATAATTAGAAGTTTACTTTCAAAGTCAACTAACCCCTGTTACAGGTTCCACGCCATTTGAGTTTTAAAATACAATGATTTTCCTTTCCTGGAAGAAATAGTGACCAGCTTTAAAATTATTCCAACACTGAAATACGCTAAAGTAACCAAAATACTAGACCAATATTAGTGATTTCTTTCTCAGTAATGTAGAAGGGATATTGGGTTTTTTTTCCCAAATACGTCTTTGTATGGTACATCACTATGAAGATTATATCACTATCTTAAGCAATATTTAAGATCATTCCTATGTATGATTATTCAGATAATGCTAATTCAAAGGCAAATTATTTTTCAAAAATAAGAAAAAGGCAGACAATTAGATAAAGTTTTTTAAAGAATAATTGGAATCTATAATTCTAAAAATCACTTATCTGAAAAATAATGTGTAATCAGGAATAACAACATAGATGAGTTTTCAGAATAATTAAGGTATTCTGCAATCCATGAATAATGTAAATTGATATTTATTGAATTTAAATAATCTATAAAACTTAACAATGTTTCCTTTTCCCCATGGATTGACATTTATTGAATTTCAATAATCTATAAAACCTAACAATGTTTTATTTTTCCTTTACCATGCCTTTTTAATCATCAATGATAATTTTTCCAGGAGAAACATATAATTAAATTGTTGGTTGATTAATTATTAATTAATTAATTATTTTGAACATTCTATTTCAGGAGTTATCATTTTGATTTCATCCAGATATTGTTAGGACTTCTTTTAATGCTTGCATGAGGAAATGCAATTCATTTATTTTCAGAAGACAATATGCACATTTTCTAAGAAAATTCAGAATATGATAGGAAATCTCAGGTGTAATTAGAGCAACATCAGAACAAATCCCAGTGTGCCTATCCATTCATTGAAAAAAAATGATCTTCAACATTCCAATTAAAATCATTTTTTTAAAAAAAATATAATATCCTGAAAGCTTTAACATATTGCAGTACATACACATAAACATTTTGGTTGCCTCTAAGTCTAATGTTGCGATTATTCTTTTAACAAAATCAAGTTATTTCATTTTCATTTTCTCAGTATAAATTGTCATTTTTTTATTTATACCAAATAAATAGATTCACATAGGACTAGAATCAAACATTTATTGGAACCTCATGCACTGAGTAGCAACCACGATGAATGCAATTAAGTGAGCAGGTAAGTGTATGACCTGGCAGAGAGTCATGTGGTACATGTGTGCGTGTATTTGTGTGGGTCAGCGCATGCCTCGCATGGTGCACTGTACTTTGTTCTCTCCAGCCGAACTTGCATGGACATGTTATCCCAAACTAGAAGGCACCCTGTGGCTTGGCCAAGGATGAAGCTGTGAGGATTTTCTTTAGTATAGATTCCAAATTTCTTACATCACATTTAATTTTCATTAGATTTCTTGCATATTACAAAGCCAAGAGTCAAAATTCTTAGAAATAAATTTAACTTTAACTTATCTCTGTAAAATTTATTAGTTATTAATATTTTGTTCTTAACATTTTAGAAAAAGCATTTTCTCTGTGAATTGCAAAATGAATGGGACATGATGGGCAGATGAGTGTAGGATAGGGAGAGATTTAGCAAGAAAAATACAAATTTGCAAATTTGATTAATCTATGCAGTTAAGTTCATATCCACATTTAAATAACATCAGTAAAGTTTCCTTAATCATCATGTTTCAAGTTGGCCAGATAGCCCAGCCAATTAAAGCTCCTGCTTAGACAGATGCAGGGACTGGACTTCTATTTGATTCCTTCATTGCCGTGCCAGCCTCGCTGCTGGGCATGCTGAGAAGACAACTGACACTGGGTGTGGTGGCGCACACCTGCAATCCTAGCTCTTGGGAGGCTGAAAACAGGAGAATCACTGTGAGTCTGATATGTGTAGTGAGACTCTGTAGATCCTATACTAAATAAAAAAAGTCATATCTCAAAATAACATCTACAATGATATATCCTATGATATTGTATTTATTCTATTGAATTAATATATTAGAAGCTCAATATAAACTTAAACATTTCTGCTATGACTCATTATTACTTCTGAAATCTCTTAGTTAAAAACAAAAGTTTATGTAGTCTTGCCCCAAATGTTGCATTATGTTTGGGGGAGAAATCAGGGATATTTACTATTTTTCAAAAATATATGACTGTATCTGTGTTACTGCTTATAAGCAATTTCCCTACCCATTCATTCAGAATTCTACTAATAATTATTTCTTCATTATGTAATAAAATAGAATACAAAGAGAAGAATTTCAATTTAAAACTCTGTATATTCAGGATGGTTAAGTTTATCAAATAATTGCCTTAGTGGAAGGAGGCAAAAGAAAAGAGAGAAGAGAGGAGAGGAGAAGAGAGGAGAGAAGAAGAGATGAGAAGAGATGAGAGGAGAGGACAGGAGAGGAGAGGAGAGAAAAAAATCAATGAAATGCTACTGTGTGATAATTTATTTGTTTTCTATAGAAGTTTTTTCTCCTAGAATTTTTTTTAAAGAAAACAAAATAATTATAGGGAAAAAAAAAACAAACATTAGAAACGATACGAGATTTCACTAAACAAAGCACTAGGAATTCAACAATAGTTGCTGTACTATATGATGCTATTTCCAAATTAGTTGCTCAGATTACCAGATATAAACATGTAAGATTCATTTAAAGAAAAACTAAACCAAAATAATAACACAGAAGTTATAACAAAAGATAAAGGATTAGATGGATAGTTTTTAAAAGTGACAGGCCTACTGAGAGATGCTCTGAGAGATGCAGAGGCATTATAGGAAATCACTCATGTCTGTACTTAACTTATTATTCAGAGTGATATATGTCCTTTATAACATGGTAAAACACTGTCCTCATAAGGACTTACACATAATTTCTTTTCCTCTTCCTAATTGAGTGTGAGAATTCAGATTTCCTTAGAGATAAAAGATCTCTTTTTCTTTGTTTACACTTTTTGAAACTCCTAAGAATGATGACATTTTTCTTTGTAAGAGAAAAATCAAACAAAAAGTTGAAAATTGCAAGTTAGTGGAGTATGATTGTATTTGTACTGTATACACAGAAGTTATTTTAAAAGATTATGACTTAAATAAATACTATAGCTGGAAGAAATATTTACCTTCTATTCAAGTTGTGTGAAAAGTTGATATTTCTGTGTATTTTTCAAAGTGGTTATTTTAAAGCTTTACTGTGTAAAGCTACATTGCATCAGCACCAAGCTTGAGATTTTACAACAATAAATTAGAACAAATTAATTTAATTGTACTTGCCTTTGCATATTTATTTTCTTCTCTTTGTGGCTTATTGGATCCTATCCTTTTCTGCACATAAAAGTTTAGGAACTAAAAAGAAAATATATTTTAAAATCACATATACCTTTTGATACCCTCTTGATCAAGAAAAATACATGCCATGTTGCTAAAATTATTTTATCAATATTATTTTCATAAAGTTCAAGTAGTCTTATTTAACAAAAATGTTGTTTATATGGGATTTCCTAAAAATGACAAGGAATAAAATTTCTTGTACCCATTAAATCACACTTCAAGTAGTCTTGGATTTAAAGATTTGAACACTATGACATGAGGTGGTGTAAGAACAGTGGCCCTGACTGGAGAAAGGTTTAGATTGTGATGTCAAAGGCTACCCTCCATGGCCACAAAGTCACCACCTTACCACTTTATCATTCCTGCATCCCAATGAATGACCATCATTAAGATATTCATTCACAGCGCTGGGGTAATAGCTCAGTGGCATTAGTGCCTGCTTGACAAGCACAAGTCCTGAATTCAATCCCTAGTTCAAAGAAAAAAAGAAAAAAAGATATTCATTCATATCTTGACTATTTAAACACAGCTCATGGAAGTTTTGGCACAGAGCATGACAAGGAAAAAAGGTAGACAAGGTAGTTCTCACTCAGAGGTGTTTAGAGTTAAAATGGAAAACAATGGCCAATCTTCTATGTGTGAAAATTGTAGATGATAATAAAATTTACATCAAAAGTGAAACTGGGTAAAGTAAGAGTCTTGTAGGATCTAAATACTAAATAAGAATGTCAATGTTGAACTTTTGGGATGAGTATTCTTGACTAGGTTCTGGCTAAACTGATGTCCCAAGAAGAGAACTCTGCAAGAGCAAAGCTCCATAAGGAAGATTTTGAGAGTATTTGTGAAGAGAACAACAACAACAACAAAAAAAAAACATGGTATTTAGGATTCAAGTTATATAATGAACAAGTTTTTAAAAGACTGACAAAAAGGCAGTTTTATTAATTAATTATTTAATAAAATTGGTTTTTGATTTTGATTTTTTGTTTTTATAACAAAGTCGTATTAAAAAAGATACAGAATCACAGTTAGCAAAGTAGTATAAATTATACCATATTTGTTATAACACTAGATGTGGTATTCTCATACAGCGGAGTATTATTCATCTATAAAACAGAATACATGAACTTGTCTCCAGGGATTCACACTAGAAGACTTTTCAAAAGTTCATATTTAGACATAGTAGTATTATTCCTAAGCAAAGAAATTCAAGCTATGAAAATCATATTTGCAACTCTAGTAAATGATAGAGCCAAAACCAGGATTGACACAGTATGAATTGAAAACCTGCTATGTACAGTACAAGACAATACCATTGATAAGATTTCCCCTCAAAATAAAAGACTCCACTTAGCTTGGAACAGACTTAGCCCATCCTTCTTGACAAAATGTCTTCTACTATGATAAGTTTGCAAAACATTAAAGTGGCCATTATTTTTCAATAGCCTGTTATATACTGTCTTCATAAAAATGTTTAAAGTATGAATCAATAACCCAATAGAAAAGAGTTTATTACAGATATATAAGAGTAGAAGCAAAGGTATTTTGCGAGATGTGTGTTTTTCTTTCCCATAATTTTATTGAGAAACTAATAGCAATAAGAGAGTTTCAAACCAAATTGGTAGGACAGTTTCAATAATTAACACATTACACATATTCTTCCTAGTGGTTAATTGCTGTACAGGACACGGACATGATATCCTGTTTACAAACACTATAGAACAAATCCCTCTATTCATTAAGGGAATGTAACTATATATCTGTCCTAACCATTTTGAATACACAGAAACAAAATGGACATTCATCTGTATCCCCTTATTTTGTTAAGTTCTGTTATTTGAATATTATAGGTCTGTTAACTCAGCAAAATATTCTAAAAGAGTCCAATAGTCGATAATAGTATTTGGTCTTCCGCTTCACTGGCAATGTCAGAAATTGTTGACCTGAGTACCCTACAGCTGAACATAACACTATGACTTTACTTCTTATACTTCATTTTTACACTTTTCTGCTGATTGGTTAAGACCAAAGTTAAGCAGGACCTATGCAACAAGAGTTGTAGCTTTTGGTTCTGAGAAGGTCAGTGAAATCCACTCAGGATTTATCCTGAGATCCTGTACCTCAGATTGTAGAACTTTTGTCAGTGTCAGCCATGTGGATGAGTCACAGCTATTGCTTGGCCAATGTGCTCTCTGTGAAAGCCTGAAATAATGTTTTCTCTCCATGTGACTTTCCTTAGGCACACTCTACATCATCGATCACTTTCCTCTTTGGCCCCATAATATTCTTGATCAGAAAATTTAGGACATTACTGAGTTACATGATGTTACAGTGCAAGTTCTCATTTGTCCTGAGTCTTAATTGACCTTGGAAGGCTAGGGCCATAATGTTGGCTTCCTTGTGGCCCTCCTTTTTCTCTAATTTTGGTCTGCAAACTTAGGTTGTTATCCCTTCAGAAGACAAGTTTATTGTTATTACCATACAACCTAGGCTGTTAAGCTTAACCTCACTATCTGGCCGAATATCAATTATCTTAGGCATAACATAGAACAGATATTTTTCATCAAGTATTGATGCGTTGAAATTTAAGTCCTTACAAACTATGATGAAAAAACATTTAAAAATTAGAATATATTTTTAAAATAGGCCTAAAAGTTATATAATTATTATGTTTATTCATAACTCCAGAAATCTAACCATATACAACCTTGAAGAAGGACAGTCCCACAACATTCCTTTTCTTATCTCTTGCCTTCATTCACCACCGCCTTCTTATTGAACAATCATCTACCTGAGAGACAGCGCAACAGCAAATGGCATGTCATAACAAGCAGCCCGTATTCAAAAGACCAGAATGACCAGCACTCCAAGCATGAAACTACTATTATAGATTACCATCTTCAGTGCAGTTGCTTAGTTTACAAGTATCAGTATATATAGTTAGTCAAAGTGAGAATCTTTCCAATTAACTGGTAGATTAAAAAATCTGGAGATTCTCAGGATTATTGCCTTGCCCACCTTGCACGCATAACTGTATGACTTGTCACTGTCATGTTTCCTAGCTTTTTTCCTTTCCCTCTCTTATTTAATTATTCCTCGAGTTCCTTCTTTCCTTTTACTTGTATTATGCCTTTCTATTTGTATTTCTTCTTTGGAGTTCTTATACTAGGGAAACTATATGATATTGAAACTTATGTATCTGGTTTATTTCACTTATGTGTTTATCTTCAAGTGGTATCCACTTCAATATAAAGGCTTCGAGTTTATCATTCTTTATAGCTAAGTAATACTCCATTATGTTTCTAGGGTGAGATGATATCTCAATGTTGTTTTAATTTGAATTCGTGGATGGCTAGTGATGTGGAGCATTTTTTCATATATTTATTCACTTTTTAAATTTCATCCTCTGAGAAGTGTGTGTTCATCTCAGATGCCCATTTCTGTATTGGGTTTTGGATTTTGGGGCCCTAGTGTTTTTAGTTCTTTATAAATTCTAGAGAGCAGACCTTTGTCTGAGCACTTATTTGTCATGATTTTTTCCAAATTTGTGGGTTGTCTTTTCACTTTGTTGGTAATTTCTTTTGACATGATAAAACTTCTCAGTAAGAGCAACTCCCAGTTTTTAATTCTTGCAGCTGTTTCCCTTGCGATTTGAATTTCGTTCATGAACTCTTTGCGTACGCCTGTGTCTTCAAGAATTCCTCCTACTTTCTCTTCCAGGAGATTTAGTGTCTCTGCTCTAATTTTTAGATCTTTAATCCATTTTGACATTAGCTTAGTGCATGGTGATAGACCTGGGTCAAGTTTTAGTTTTCAGCATGTAGAGAGCCAGTTTTTCCAACACCATTTGTTTAAGATGCTATCTTTCTTCCAGTGAGTATGTTTTGCCTCTTTGTCAAAAATAAGGTGGCTGAGCATGTTCATAGGGACTTCAGTGAGATGTGTGTTTCTTAGCTTTTGTAAATTTCCTTTGAAAAAGTATTGATGTGCTGCTAAACTGCTGGAGTAGTTTGGCCTTACAAAAGGAAAGTGGTATGTAGGGATTTCTCTGTGCTTGAGACTTGTGTAAATAAATATGTGGTACTCTGTGAATTCATTTTTGAAACGATGGAAAGTTTGGAGAAAGAAGCAATTTTATTGCAGATAAACTATATTAGAGGTGTTTTTCTAAAAGTTGATGTTATTGGTACAGTTTTTCCATACATAATGCTCATATTCATTATAGGGAATTTTTACCTGTACATAGTATCTTTTTAAAAAAAATTTAAAGAGAATACAACATGGTAAAAAAAAATAGAAATTATACAGAATTTCACTAACCAAAATAATAGGAATTTGACAATGGTTGTATTGCATCACATTATCTTCAAATTAGTTGTTTAAATTACTAGATGTAGGGCCACAGAGATGGCTCAGTGGAGTAATCGCTTCCTTGGCAAGCACAAGGGTCTGAGTTCAATCCCCAGTTCTGCAAAAATAAATAAATAAATAAATAAATAAATATAAATTACTAGATATAAACATGCAAAATTGGCTTTAAAAATATAAGAAGTTAAAAGGAAGAAGAAAAAAATTGAACCATTAGCTGCTTTTTAAAAACTGCTCCATTATTTTAACTGCTCCTTTTTAAAACTGCTAGACCAGCAAAAATCAGCAATACAATTATTCAAACTGTGCTGTATACATACATAATATATGTATATATATGTATATATATATAGATATATACATATATATGTTTTCCCTTTTTCTTTTGTCCTTTTTCTCGTGTAGTTTTTCCTTCCTTTTAAGAAGATGCTTTCACTTTCACTGTATCTATTGTGCCTTTCATTTACTCTTTTAAATTCTTACACTAGTGAGATAATATTACTCAGATATTTAAGAGAAGATAAATTTGAAACTTTTACAAGTTAATGGATGCAACTATTGACCATACTGGTAAGTGAAATAAATCAGACCCGCATGTAATATATCTCAATTCAACTTTTCTTCCTTCCCCTCCTTTCTCTTCAATCATTTACAAAACTATATTTTGTTTCTATTGTTTTGTTGCATTTTTTAATTATCTCTATTCCCTTCTTTTCCATCCCTCTTCCCATGTCCTACTGCCCATTTGCACATCTTCCTGGCACTTCCTTTGATATGGGCAATCAGATGTCAGCTCAGCTTTAGAGATGCCAATAGGGTGCCAACAGCAAACTGCTTGTCCGAGCCAGCAACAGTAACCACCTAAGGGAAGAATATACAAGTATAAGAATTAAGGTTTAGTGAGGAAAAAATTTTAAAAATAGTCTAACTGTGAATATATAATTAAAGAAAGGAGGAGGTTTTGGGTTTAACTAAGGAGTATATCGACATTGTATGGCATTAAAGAATACAAAACGAAAACTGCTTAGGAGGGTTTCTCTATGAGGAACGCTGCCTCAAACTGCAATAAAATATGTAGAAAGAAGCTATAATAAAGTTCAATGCGATTGACATAAGCCATTTTATGGGTTGCGAGGAATAAAAGACAGTGAAGGACAGTACATGGTTAAAGTGAATAATTAGGAGGCAAAGACAGGATTCACAAATGCCTATTTCATAAACTCCATAAATTTGGTGTCTGGAGAGTCACAAAGGAGAGGAAATGTAAAATCACAAGAGTGTGTTTTTAATGCAGCTATCAAAGTCAGTTGAATGGCAGTGGGATTAATTTATCTGAGAAAGGAAAGTTGGTGATTGAAGAGAGTTAGGAGACTTGCTGGAAAGAAGACCTTGAAAAAAGGAACGTGATTATTGTCAAATAATAGCTGGCAATTAGAAAATGGGAAAGCAGGATGAACAGTGAAAATTTTAAATAGACTTACTACAGGAGGTCCTTAAGGATGCTTAATTAAGATATATGATTTTATTTTTTTCTCTTAAATAAGACCATTTTGAGAAGAAAGTTAGAGTGAGTAAAAGGAGGATATTATGTGCATACACTGGACAAATTTGAGTTAATGCAGATTCATTGGGTAATAAATTAACAATAATTTTTTAATTGAAACTGAACCAGAAATTTTTATTATATAGGTTTCATATTTGGAAGGAGATTCCTACCTTTTTGGCTTAATGTTTGAAGTATTTATGTAACAGAAGGATTTATATGTGAATTAAAAAATAGTTTTAAGAATTGAATTTCATTTCTAGGCAAAGAAAATGCAAAAAAGATTTGGCAACGTTATTCTCCAGAAGCAGAAATGTATGGCGTTTGCTCTAGTTTGAGGGACAGAAGAACAGGTTAGCTGAAGGGAAAGTGAGTGGCTGTTTGGAAGAATAGAGGCAAACAAGGATTTCTAATGTGTTTTGGATCACGTTATTATTCTCAACCACCATGCCAAAAATCTTCATATAATCACAGTGTTTTCATGTTGATCAAATGTTATCAAAATGAAATTGTATGTATTCCTCATATTGCATCCAAAGAGGTTCCATATATTTTTTCAGATATTTCAGGTGAAAAAAACTATTTCCCATATATAATACAAGGTAGACGATGAAACCCTGAAACTCCACTACCTGAGTATAAGCAATTTTACAAATAGTACGTAAGTCTTTCTTACAAAGGATTGTCATGAGAAAAAAAAAATATTTCACAAAATTTAAAGGCCTAAAAAAGGAAAAAAATGATATTTTTTTCTCCTTATATATGAAGGAAAAAGAAATGACAGCAAATAAGAGAGGTAGAGAAATAAAATGTGATGCCAAACATTATGCAGTTAAGTACAAATTGTTGTGACTTTTGAAATGTACAAACTGTGTTGAACTGAAGCTATTGCTGTGGGTCAGGGGAATGAAATCAGAACACAGGCTATTTGGTCTAGCCCTCTCACATCTGGATGTCCTCCAAAGAAGATTTAAACACTTCTTCACAGTCTCAGCTTTCTGGCAATATTGTCTAGTTTCATTGCCATTTTAATAAGGCATTTGAAGCTTCTTTATGTCAGTGACCATCCCTCAAATGTACGTGCAAGATTATTGTATCTAATCCCTGATGGGGCATCTTAGATAAACTTGGATCAAGTCTTTGTGAAACAAGCACATATGCTATGATTTCTGACTGCTGACATATGTCATGCTCAAGTACGTTTGACTTATCCTTTTTGAAGTTTTCTGCAGTTAGTCTAACATATTAGCACTGACCTACATTAGTCCTGTTTGGGGAGAGCAAAACCAGAGCTGTTGGGGATGCAAGCTCTTGATAGTATTTAATTGCCCTGAACCTAGTTTTACCCCCTCCAAAAAAAGAGTATCTGTCAGCCTACCAATTTTTCTTTAATATATGTGGTATAGTTTGTGAAAAGGACTTAAAGGACATGATAGATTAGGGCATGTAAGTATCAGAGGTGATAGTTTCATGTCAGAAGAAATGAAAGTCTCAGGGGCTGGGGAGATGGCTCAGTAGAATAAGTGCTTCCTTGCCAAGCGTAAGGGCCTGAGTTCAATTCCTGGTTATAAAAAAAAAAAAAAAAAAAGAAAAAGAAAAAGAAAAGAAACAGAAAAGTCTGGTAAGGAGGCTCGACCCCACGTTCCTCGTACTCTGTTGGCATGTCCAACAATTTTTTTTTCATTAATTTGTATTCCAATCATATATAACATATTTTCCAAAAATTTTAAAGAAAGATATTTCATATTTTAAAAAATTAGCACTGACCACAAATGCTAAGTTCAGTAAGTCTGCTGTCTAGTGAGAAAGGAATAAAAGTTATTATGCTTTGTTGGTCTAACATGATTTCTAATGCTTCGCATTTATGTGGTTATAAAGAAGATATGATTAGATACAGGAATCCAACCTGGAAAATAAAAGCAACCTGTCATTGATCAAGAACAAAATCTTGACAATTCAGGGAGTATAATATGAGAATCAAGAGTGATATTTCAATTCTTTGACATATAATCCCACTTTAAAAAAGAATTCTATTGTTTTATCTGTGTTTAAAACTTTTAACTATTCCTATAACTATCATATTAATGAAAAATTCAATCCTGTGTTTTTTTCTATAATACATAATGTTCTTTATATTCTGTTATGCTCCTGACTATTGGTGTTATATTTCCAGTACATTTTCCTGTCACACTGTCTTCCAGCTGTGTTGAATAGACAATAATATTGCTTCATGCCTCTCCAGGTTTACCCAAGCTGACTCCTCTGTCAGATTCTACTTTCTCTGAAAACCTCTGTAACTCTATATGTTAATGGCTATTAATAACTAAATTAAAAATGAACTTCAATAGAAAATCTCCATTGACCTCACCTAGCAATGGCCAAATTGTGATCACCATCCTTTTATTCCTAACACCTTACAGAGTCTGCTGATATTTAGATAGCATTGAAATATTTATTCATATCTCTATTTTAATCACAGCTGAGTTTATTACAAAGCTAATAAAAGTTAAGCTTCGTGACATCTTCCTAGCATGAACCTTTCAGGGGACTTGAGAGAATCTTAGGAATGTTTTCATGAAGCATTTTAAAGTGATATCTGAGAGAGACAGACAGACAGACAGACAGACAGACAGACAGACAGACAGACAGATATAGACAGAAATAGTGTGTAAACTGAGCCCAGTATTCCATACGCTGTTTTTCTTCCAGCAGAAATTTTTTTTCTGGCTTCGTACATCATAGAGATGACAGATACTGATATGCAGAGCATAGTAGAGGAGTAATCACAGTCACATGGACATAAAATGTGGCATGCCATGCTTTCTAGGTAACCAGCATAGAAAAATCTAAGATTACCCAAGAAAGGAAAGAGGCAGAGCAGGCAGCCAGGTATTTGACTTTCCTATGGAAGCCTTTACTGATTCTGAGGTTTTGCAATTCATGAGACATACAAACCAAATGAATAGACAAAAAAAAAAGAGGAAAAGCTTAAAAACAGAATTTTAAGTAGTTACTTGTTACTGAAGACACAAATATTAGAGTGCATAACTCTGGAAGGTTAGTGCCTCTGAATATAGATCAACAAAACACACACAAGAAACCCATGTGCACAATACTAAATTAGTATGGAAACTTTAGAGAAAAGTTCAAAGAATACAAAATGAGTTATATATGGGTTAAGCTTGATAAAATCTGCAATTCCTAGGCTTCTTAGCAAAAAGTACATTTGGAATTATACTTCATTTTAAGTTTTACTTTTTTATCCTGGCATACAATTTCATGATTTGTATGTCACGAACAGGATATAGCATCACAGACATGTAGTCCCAGCCTTATGAAAACTGAGGCAGGAACATCGTTGCAATTTCAAGGAAGACCCAGGCTACAACATAGTGATCTAAACATTCTGGAATGTATAGTACACACACAGACACTCTCTCTGTGTCTCTCTGTCTCTCTGTCTCTCTGTCTCTCTCTGTCTCTCTGTCTCTCTGTCTCTCTGTCTCTCTGTCTCTCTCTTTCTCTCTCTCTCTCTCTCTCTCTCTCTCTCTCTCTCTCTCTCTCTCTCTCTCAAATAAATAAAAATAAAAAAAAAGAAAATAAAGTCAGACAAAAAGCTTCTCACAAAATTAGCTGCAAAAGGCAAACTTCAAAATAACCATATTCAAAAGAATGGCCAAGTGGAGAATTTTACCATGGACCAGAAAAAACAAATCAAACTTGAATTGTACAACTAAAGCCATAATCAAAGAATGACCACACCACACAATTTCATTATACTGAATTTCAATAATAAAAGATTAAGCAGAAAAGGAACAACAAAAATGTACAGAAAAGCACATAAGAAAAGCAGCCACTAAGGAAATCTAGAATATAATTTGACTTTTGAACTTAGCAGCACATGGTCAAGCAAATACTTCTGAGCTAGACCACACAATTGAAAATACACAGTTAAATCATCCTCTTTGAGAACTGTCCATCATTTCATGCAGAGATTATGCCTTTGTCTTTCTGCCGGAACCTGGTGAGATGTTGAATTTACATCATGAAGCTATGACGTTATCACCACTTCTCTAAGTCTTTTGTTGTATTTAGTATTCCATGAAGAAGTTCTGTAGAGTGGTTAGGGAAAAACTTTATTAGCATCATTTTTCTTAACATACTCTTTATATTATCTCAGGAAATTCACCTAATTCTTTTGAACCTCATTTTTCTCATTTGTATAAAAGAGAAAATGAAAAAAAAACCAATAAAATATAAAGTAAATTTTAAAAACAAGTAATAATATAACCCGCATTGTAGAGGCTTAGGGAAGAGGAAATGATCAATCCAAGTGAAGTGATTTTAACAGTTAACATATACTCAGGTTAAGATATATTATCTTTATACCTTATTCAGTAAGCACAAACTTTGGAATCTAAGCATTTTAGAAGTTTGGAAGCCAGATAAGTCACTAATATATTGAAAGTATGTTATAAATATTTTATTATGAGGTGAAGTACTAGCACATCCCTTTCTATAAGCCATGGTGGTGAGATAATAGTAAATAGAATAAGAGAACTATCCAGCCTGATAGAGAGCTCAGCAGTGTAAAGCACCTGCTTAAGCAAGCTTAGACAAATGCAGGAACTGTGGTTCAATCCCTGGCACCACATGCCATGCCAGCCTCGCCCCCGGAGTGCACTGAGCCAGCAATAATAATAATAATAATAATAATAATAATAATAATAATAAACAAATAAGGAACTATTCATTGTGTGTTTGCATGGATGAAGAGAATGTAATCCTTTCTTTTACTACTTCTCTGAACTCTGACTCTGAATGTAAAACAGAGCATAGAAAGCTTTAAACAAATGAATCTATTGTCAACAAGTGTGAAGAGGCACAAAACTGAAGATTGGGTCCCCTGATTTTGCTAATGTGCACATGATATGTAATTTAAATAAATGTATATTAGAGGTAATACATAAATATTACATTTACATACAAACTTAGACAAATGTAAGTCTTTTGTCTTAGTTTAGACAAGATGGCTTATATATCCACATGGCTTATATAAAACATAAATAGCTAAAAAATATCAAATTCTTTTAACGTCTTTTAGAGTCACATCAGTAATCTTACAATACTACAATACTGCATCATGTGCTAAGCTAGAACTGACTTCTTATATGAACCAGTTTTGTAGTGAGTGCAGAAGCATTAGCTTGATATCATAAATTTGGTATTGGAAATGACCTTGGCCGAGTTTAGCCTTCATTTATTTTTGCATTTCAGAGACTTTGTGTGCTACTTTGAAATGCACTTTTAAAAATATCTCCATTCCAACATAACCTATACTACGTTCAATTTAGAGCATTCAACTTTATGCAAAAAGGTTAGCAAACATTTTGCAATTGCGATACTTCAATATCCGAGTACACAGTTTTCTTTTCACAACTCTCAATTCTTTTCCACAACCTTACTAATTCTTACAGTATTTAAATTAGGAGAAACAATAAGACCAGCTAAATAGATCCGCGGATTAAAGCTCCTGCAAGCAGGGGCAGGGGCCAGGAGTTCAATTCCCAGGCCTGCTGTGCTGGTCGCTGCCCCCCCCAGGGGGCATGCTGGGAAAGGAAATGAGACTGGGTGTTGTGGTGCACACCTGTAATCCCAGCTCTTTTGAGGCTGTAAACAGGCAGATCACTACGAGTCTGATCTAGTAGTGATACCCTAAATACCTTGTAGACCCTTCATAAGAAATACTAAAATACAATAAAATAAAATAGGAGAAAAAATTGTTCTACAACAGAACTGTTTAGACCTTAGAATGCAATGTCTGCCTGCTCTGTTGGAGGTAAGTTATGCTCAGGCAAATGAACAGAGGATTCACATGTACAGCACTAACCAGCTGGTCTGAGAAATTATAAAAGTTTGACTGGGATAAAGGAATAGGCCAGTGAAAGTCTGATGTTTTAGCTTCGAGGAATAACTTGAGCTCTGAGAAGGCAGAGACAAAGAGAGACATGTGTGTCAGAGCACATTTGCTTATAAAACCTCTCCCTTCTCCTATGTACGATCCCGCTCCTCTGAACTATTCTATGGCCACCTTAAGATGAGCAACCACTCTATGGATATATGAGGCAAGTGGTGCCCAAGTGACATGGAAATAGTAATACCTCCCCAAAAGAATAAGTGCATGTCATCAAAAGTGCATTGAACTTTTACTCAGGGAGCTCATTCCTGAAAGAAGGGCCACGTCCTGATGGTGTTGGACAGGATCCAAGTCTGAAACTGATCATTTAAGGAAGTCTCTAATCTTATTTAAGACAAAAATGTAAGCACTTATATTAATACTGATAGGTAAGAGTTATACATATTATACAATGGCAAAATTTCTTGAAACAATATGTAGAAAGGCATATTGATACAAACTTAAATAACAAAATAATATAAGAATGTTAAAGAAAAGAATTTTCCTCCTGTTTAAAACATTGTAACATAAATCTAGCAAATTTACATAGTGTAAGAATAATAACACAATATTCAATGTTTATGAGGTCAATAGACTATGCAAAAAAATTAAAAATAATAGTTTAGTGGAAAATAGACCAGAATACAAACACTGATAAAAATTTACCTCATAACATGCAATTGTATATACTAAGGTAAAATTAAATTAATGCATTCACATCTTTTTTTAAATAATAATCATTCAGGCTGAGGAGATAGCACAGCGGTCTAAACGCCTGCCAAGCAAGCACAAGGACCCAGGTACGATCCGCACTACCTGATGCCAGGCCAGCCCCAAAACCTGCCAGCCACTGAAACTGGGTGTGGTGGCACGTAACCGCAATCCCAGTTCTGGGGAGGCTGAGATGGGAGGGTCACTATGAGTCTAAGCTGCGTAGTGTGATCCTGCATCAAATAAATAAATAAATGCATGATTAAAAATACAATAAGTAATAAAATTTGAATCTTCCTGAGAGTATGATCGCTGTTGCAGGAGTTCATGTAATAGCTCTTCAATCGCACACTGAGAAAAAAGGAGTCGCTAATACCGCAGGAATTAGACATCAGCCTTTGATTAGATTAATATAGAAATTTATATATTTTTTCTTTTTCTTTTTTTTTTTTTGCAGAACCAGGGATTTAACTCAGACCCCTATATTTGCCATGGAAGTGCTTATTCTACTGAGTCATCTCCCCAGCCCCTAGACATTAATATTTTGCAGGCATTTTTTAACTGGAATAAAATATCTGCTCAAATCTATTTATATCATTCTGAAATTTAAAATATAACAAAGGGAAAGAATTACTAAGAATGACAAATTTATACTTTTTGGAAATAGTTTGTCAAAAATAGGGTGCTAGAGTTTAATTATTTTTAAAAATATGTTGTTTTTCTAAACCTGTTTCTTGAATTCTCATGAAGTTTGTGAAGCACATAGGACTTATTTTAGCTCTCTTCTGTGGTTTCTTTTCTTTTTTGTTCTGTATTTTAGGGAAGGGTCTACAGGGTATTCAGGGTCTCACTACTAGATCAGACTCATAGTGATCCACCTGTTTACAGCCTCCCTATTGCTGGGATTACAGACACACGCCACCATGCCCAATCTCTCTCTGTCTCTCTCTGTCTCTCTCTCTGTCTGT
>NW_004524682.1:9880885-9882629 GCF_000260255.1 Octodon degus | reverse complement strand
TTATTCTACTGAGCTATCTCTCACTCCCAACACCCAGTCTCAGCAAACCCTGGTTGTGGGGCCAGAACAGCAGGCCCATGAATTGAACCTCTGTGCCCTGTGCCTTCTTTCAGGCAGGCACTCTAATCCGCTGAGCTACTGGGGCTGCACCTTGCTTGTAGTTTCAATGAAAGACTCCTGTTACCATATAGCATAGTTCTGCAATATATTTACATATGAAAACTTATTATACATGCAGACTGGAATCCATAGAAATTGTACATGCAACTCAGATCATCAATTGTAAGTGTCAAAAAGTGAAATTCTAGGAATTTAAAGAATAAGGCACAGTAGTTTTAAGTGCAGATATAAAAGTAAATGTATGTGGTTATTGGTAATAACTTTCTTACTTATTAGAAGCATGACCAATGCTATAGGTCCTTAGCTTTGACAAGCTGCATTTTTCCTTGCCAACTCCCAATTAACAGGGCTATACATCAAACTGAATCTAACCATTCGTTGGTGCAATGGAAAGCATAATTCTGCAACTTTAGCACAGTACACAGTGCACAAAGTTACAGATTTGTATTCATTAGCAAAAGTGAAATAAGTATCTTGTTTAAAACTTTCACAATTCAGTGAAAATGAAAATAATGAAGAAAACTATAATTGACAAATGATAAATAATAAATAATTATTACATGTCATCATCAAAATCATGATAAATACACTGAAATTGAAGTTTAAGAGGTGAAATGGCAAGAAGAAAGATAGTGTCCCAAAATGTTGACAGTAGTAATGTATTCTTATTCTCTAGAAAACTTGAATAAATTCATTCTAAATGAGGAGAGAAGATTTTGAAACTAAATATATTTCTATTGTAAACTATTCATTTTAATCCCTCAAATTAAAAAGCATAATATTATATTTAAGATTAGAACTTCAAAATTACTTAACCAAACCTCACTTTTTATATTGAAATATAACATAACACTTCAGTGGGCTAGTTTGAATCCCTTCATTCAGAGAATATGCTGATAATTACATCAGTATGAATGTATCCATGATGGAAGTGCACTATATTTTCTATTAATTGCATATGATTAATTCTACTGCAAGGTGCAAATCAAAAAATAGGTGCGGTTAGGGTGACAAAAAGTAAGTTCACATCACGAGACTGATGAAGATCATCAGTCAGCTTTTCAGATGAAGAAATATAAATGGCAAAAAAATATACAAAATTGTTCAACAGTATTAGTCATTTGAGAAATGCAGATTGAAACAACACTGAGATTCCATCTCACCTCCAGAATAATGGCTATAATTAAGAAATCAACCAATAACAAATACTGATGGCATTGTAGGGGAAAAAGAACCTTTCTCCACTGTTGGTGGGAGTGTAGACTGGTATGATCACTATGGAAATCAATGTGGAGATTTCTCAAAAAACTTAAGTTAGAGGTTCCATTCAACCCAGCTATTCCCTTTCCGGATATCTTCCTAAAAGAAATGTAAGCATCGAGGAATTTCTGCCGCATTCTGTGAACCCCCAGGCCCAGTCCTAGCCCAAGTCCAGTGAGTGTGTGGGAGAGCTTCCTGCTACCCTGCACCAGCGGGACCAAATACCAATCCAAGCCCAGGAGCAGTGTGGGCGAGACCCTCTGCCAGCCAGTTGGTACGCTGCCCACCACTCTGCAGCGCCGCCGCCACCACACCCACAGAGTAGGAATTTCTGCCACATTCAGGGAACCCCCAAACCCAGTCC
>NW_004524682.1:9879401-9879997 GCF_000260255.1 Octodon degus | reverse complement strand
TACAGGAGATTAGAAAAATGACGGACTCATTGAATGAGCAATACAGGAAAGAAATAGATTGCATGAAGCAGAGTCAAAATGGTATAGAGGAAATTAAAATCTCAATCACAAGCTTGCAAAACCATTTAACTGAATGTGAGGACAGAGTTTCAGATCTTGAAGATGCTGGTGCAGCTAGTAAAAAGGTAAGAAAGGATCTCTTGAAAACAATGAGGATGCAGGAAAGAATAATCCATCGCCTGCAAGATGATGCAAAGATGAACAATGTGAAACTAATAGGCATCAATGAGAAAGAAGGAGCCAATACAAATGACATTAAAAAATATGGGCAGGAGTAATAGCAGAAAACTTCCCGAAATGAGGAAACAATGTGACATTCAGGTAACTGAAGCAAATGGAATGCCAAGGAACCTCAACCCAGTGAAAAACACACCGAGACATATAATAGTTGAGATCCCAGAAATTCAGCACAAGAATAATTTACTGAAAGCTGCTAGAGAAAAGAAGCAGATCATATTCAAAGGAAAATCCATCAGAATTATGGCGGACTTTTCTTCACAAACCATGCAGGCAAGAAGAGCATGGAGCAGAGTACT
>NW_004524682.1:9853636-9878404 GCF_000260255.1 Octodon degus | reverse complement strand
GAACCAGAGTTTGAAACAAATGGACTTGGTGGACATATGCAGAGTGTTCCATCCAAACAGAGCTGAATACACATTTTAATAAGCTCCACATGGGTCATTTTCTAAAATAGACCACATACTGGTCGATAGGTCATGCTTAAGTATATGCAAGAAAGCAGAACTTATCCCATGCACATTATCTGACCACAGTGCAATGAAACTGGAAATAAATGACAAAAGAAACCAGAAAAAACTTTAAGTACATGGAAATTAAATGACACCCTACTCAGCAACCAATGGGTCCCAGAAGAAATTAAACTAGAAATTCAACAATATCTACAAATGAATGAAAATTCAAGCACAACTTATCATAATTTATGGGATTGGATGAAAGCAGTTCTCAGAGGGAAATTCATAGTTGTGAACTCTCATATTAAAAAACAGAATGGCAACAAATAACTACCCTAATGCTGCACCTTCAACAACTAGAAAAGGAAGAGCAAACCAAACCCAGAGCCCAAAGACGGGAGGAAATCATAAAGATTAGAGCAGAAATTAATTCAAATTAGACAAAGAAAACAATTCAGAGAATTAAAAATGCAAAAAGCTGGTTATTTGAAATATTCAATAAAATTGAAAAGCCCCTGTCTAACCTCATCAAACAGAGGAAAGAAAAAATTCAAATACAAGCAATTGGAAACCATACTCATAAGTGAAATAAATCAGAGTTTCATGTATGAACATTGTATTTTCTCCCTAGTGTAAGAAAGAGGAAGAATAACAAGATCCAAAAAGTAAAATATGGTGAAAGGGAAGCAAATTGCTCAAAATGAAGAAATAACTGGGATGTGGGAAAAGAGAAAAGAAGGAAGGGAAAAAAAAGATATGTAGCTATACACAAGATAGCTAAGAAAATTGTACTGCTAATTTCTATTACTTCACTGAAATGAAAATTAGGGCTTATTTTGTTTGATCATTCCTGCATGACCAAATCTGAGCAAATACTATGAAGACAACAATATGTGATACAATAACCAATGTTAATTTCCTATAATCTTGTTTTAAAATTCTGTCTTTTTTATTTTTTGCTTCATTACAATAAATCCTTTATTTCAAAAATAAGTGAATGTGCTACCTTTATTATTGTCTGTAACCCTTATAAGTTGTTTTTACATTTGAGTGCTAAACATCATTTCTTAAATGATGAAAATAAATTGGTCCTTCTTATATTAACATATACTTTCATCATCCAATAAACTTTGATTTGAACCAATGTTTTGTAACATAATATTTCTTTGAAAATGAAAAATATTCCTATAGACCTCAAGATTGGTCAAAGGATAGATGTCCTTGGATTGGACATAGTAATCTGCCATTTATTGTTATTCTTTCAATGAACCAGCATGTCTTACAACACCGTGGTTGCCTAGAGGGAATATTTACAAGAAAAAAACATTTTCTTTCAAAATTGCTTTCAAATGAAGCAGTTATTAAAAAAAACATTAGGAACACAAAATTTAAAGACACAATCCAGAAATGGACACCCAAGGTGAACATATACTTCTCAGAAGATAAAACTAAAGAAAAGAAGAAATATATGAAAAAATGCTCCGCATCACTGGACACCCATGAAATGCAAATGAACACAACCCTGAGATACCATCTCACCCCAGAAAGAATAGCTATCATAAAGAAATCAACTAACAACAACTATTGGAGAGGCTGTGGGGGAAAAGGAACCTTTCTCCAGTACTGGTGGGAGTGTAGACTGGTGCAAATATTACGAAAATCAATGTGGAGACTCCTTAAAGAACTAGGACTGGAAATCCCATTCAAACCAGCTGCTCCCCTCCTGATAATTTTCCTGAAGGAACTGAAAACATTATATCATAGTTATGTATGTGTACCTATGTCTATAGAAGCACAATTTGTGATAGCCAAATCTTGGAAACATCCAAGATGCCTGTCATCTGAGGAAGGGATGAAAAAGATGTGGTATTTTTATCCAATGGAATATTACTCAGCTATAAAGAATAATCAACTCTAAACCTGTATTTTTAAGTGGATGCTACTTGAAGATATACACATAAGTTTAATAAACCATATCCACATGTGTAAATATCATACAGCCTCCCTAGTATAAGAACTCAAAAGAAGAAATAAAAGTAGAAAGGCATAACACAATTAAAAGGAAAGTGAGCACTTGATGATTAGAGAGTGAGGAGAGGGCAAGGACAAAAAGTAGGAAACGTGACAAGGACAAAGCCATACATTTACATGCAAAATATGGTTAAGTTAGTGATCATGAGAATATTCAGTTGGTTTTTGACTGCAGCAGTCAGTTGGTAGGATTCTCACTCTGACAAATTATATATGTGGATACCTGTGAACTAAGCAACTGCACTGAAGATAGCAATGTGAAACGGTAGGATCATGCTTGGAATGCCTGTCATTCTGGTCTTCTAAATATGTACTGCTTGTCATGACATGCCAGTTACTGTCATACTGTATCTCAAATAAATGTGTTTTTTTTAAAAGGGTAATAAATGAAAACAAGTGACATGAAAGAAATTGTCACGGGACTGTCCTGCTACAATGCTGTATATGGTTAGATTTCTAAATTTCAGTGTAAAATATGTAAATGTTTATTTCTATTTTTTAATTTTTTTAAATTTTTTTCTTCACATTCTGTAGGGACTTAAAGTTTAACATACCAATACTTGATTTAAAATACCTGTTCCATGCTATGCCTAAGACATTTGATATTCAGACAGATTGTGAGTTTAAGCTCAACTGCCTATGTTGTAGTGTAATAATAATAATCTTCTCTTATGGAAGGTTAACAGCCTAAGTTTGAAGGCTAAAAATTAGAGAAAAGGAAGGGCTACAAGTACAGCTGACATTTTGGCCCTAGCTATTGCAGGTCAGTGAAGACTCAGCACATAGGAGAACCTATACTGTAACATCATGTAACTCAGCGATGTCCCAAATTTTCTGATTAAGGCGATTTTCACAGAGGAAAGTGATTAATGATGTAGAGTGTGTATAAGGAGAGTCACATAGAGAGAAAACATTCTCTCAGGCTTTCACAGACAGCTAACTGTTCAAGCAATGGCCTTGACCCATCCACATGGCTGACACTGACAAAGGTTCTGCAAACTGCGGTAGTGTTTCAGGATCAATCCTGAGGGGATTTGACTGACCTTATCACATACAAAAGTTACATTTCTTGTTATATGGGTCTTGATTTATCTTGAGATCCATCAGAAAAGTATAAAAACAAGGTATAAAAAGTAATGCAATATTGAGAACCTGGGCTGTAAAAGGCTCAAGTCAACAACTTCTGACATTGCCAGTCTTATGGAAAACCCACTACTGTTATGGCCTACCAGACTATATTGGAATATTTTGCTAAATTAATGCATCTGCAATACTTAAATGAAAATGAAATACCCTTCTCTGACAAAACTAAACAAAAAAGAGTGACTCAAATGAACAAGCATTTGGCATCTATGCATTCAAATTAGTTATGATAGATATACTGCTGCATTCTCTTAATTCAATGAATAATTTGTTCTAATAGTGTCTGTGGACAGGATATCATGTCTGCATCTTGCGCAATGAATAATCACTAAGATAACAATATGCAATATATTAATTATTGAAACTGTGCTACTAATTGGTTTTGAAACTCCCTCATTGCTATTTGTTTCTCAATAATATTATTTTTTTTTTAAAAAGTAAAGCCATATTAATATGCTGAGCTATGAAAGGCTCAAGTCAGCAACTTCTGACATTGCCAGTCCTATGGATAATCCACTAGTATTATGGACTCCTGGACTATGTTGGATTCTTTTGCTGAATTCACACACCTACAATATTTAAATGACAATGGATTACCCACTTCTGAACAAAACTAAATGAGAAAAAGAGGGATACAGATAAAGGGCCATTTTGTATCTCTATACACAAAATAGGATAGTTACACAGCTACTTTCTCTTATTCAACGAGAAGAAATATTTCTAGTCATAGTGTTTGGACAAGATATCATGTCTTCATCTTGCACTATGAATAACCACTATGAAGACAACAATATGCAATGTATTAATTACTGAAACTGTCCTATTAATTCATTTTGAAACTGTCTCATTGCTATTTTTTCCAATAAAATTAATTTAAAAAATGAAAGTAAGCCTTTGTAAACGAGTTAGGTGATTGCAACTATATATATGGAAAATGTACACACAGATATAATGAGATACTAGTTTAGTAGCTATCTGAAAAACGTAATTTCCCATTTCGATCTAGTTTTATAGGCAAATACAATGTTTTAAATTTACATTTTGATTTAAAAGAACAATTATTAACATTAAATATCTGATAATTTTTAAGCCAAATATTGCCATTTTCTCCAGCGTATTCATGTTTCCAATCAGCATTGAACCAGCTTAAAATCCCACTGATAAATTTACATTAATATAGTTAAAAATCTTGTTGTCTTTTGCAATGATAAACTATGGTTACTAGAGTATAAATATAATGTACTGAATAAAACACTAAAATATAGTTTATCATTTTAAATGCAGTAATCTAAACTTTAAAAGATTTTCCTGTTGCCTGCAAGGTTAAGGTCAAGCATTAACATCAAATTTAAAATTAAATAAAAATATCTAATGTGCTATGCCTTTATTGACTATTTCACCATAATTTAATGCATCTGACTTCTGTGAAATTATTCATGTACAGGTAAAAATGCAATTCCTTTGATAAATTACACTTGATGTAGCCATATTATCGATTTCGTTAAAGGTGTATTGAACTATTGCTTTTCTGGGTCAAAAAGTCAATTTAATTTACATACCTAAGTCTCATTTGTTTCAAACTTTGAAACATGTAAAAATAAAATGAGAGCATAAAAGATAAATTTTCAGTACACAACTCTGGTTCAAAGTTATTTTAAAAGCTACCTCAAAGGGTAGCTTTTCAATAAGCTGTGTAAATATTTTTCCTGTGGTTATATTTTAAATATTTCTCATACTCTATTTTGAAAATACAGGAACTGTGGGCTTTTATTTTTAATGGAACATACAAAATGCTATTGAAATGCTAGCCCAGTATATTACAAAAAAGAGTTAAGCAATTTTTTTTGGTAGATCTCATGTTCAACTCCTAATAACCACCTTTTCTCAAGAAATATAAACAAAATAAATTTATTTTAAATGCAAGTAAGCCTAGAAGCTGGGACTAAGCAGACTGTAGTAGCTATTCATTTTAACCACACGAGGACTTTTATTATGTTCTCCATTAATAACATGTTATATTCTAATCACACTTGTATATTTGTAAGTTTGTAAGTGGACACTTGTAACTATCCTATTTCTGTAAAGTTAGTAGAAAGTAGGAGAGCAAAATTGTAAGAAATTCTTATAATAAGAATTTTATTGTCGCCAGGGAGATAGCAAAGCATACAAGCCTTCCTGGTAAAGGCAATGTCACGAGTTGGATCCTTGGTACTGCAAAAACAGAAAGAGGGGGATGGAGAGAGAGAGAGAGAGAGAGAGAGAGAGAGAGAGAGAGAGGAGAGAGAGGCAGACAGAGACAGACAGACAGAGACAGACAGACAGAGACAGAGAGAGAGACAGAGAGACAGAGAGACAGACACAGAGAGACAGAGACACAGAGAGAGACAGGGAGAGAACTGTATTGTCAGAATTGGCACTTTTTGGGCAGGGGAGATAGCTCAGTGTAATAAGTGCTTCCCTGGTAAGTGGAAGGGGCTAAGTTAAATCCCCTGTTCCTCAAAAAAATGATAATAATAATTGGCATTAAAAAAACTTTATATTTGAATGCCTTAGAAATATAAATAGAAAATCACATAGTAGACCAAACAAAAAATTTCAACAGTAGCAAAACTTCAAGAGCACGATATAAGTCCAAAGAAACTGGGGAGAACATAAATAAAAGTTCAGATTGAAATGAGAGGATAGTTGGCACAAAAAGAAGGGAAGTTACAATCAGTAAATAGTGCAAATGAGAAGTGATAACGATGACCATGTTATCATAGCCCTGTTTCAGCCAAGGAGAGACGTTGATCACCAAACAGATACATTTAAAGGAACTTGAGAAGGGGTAATATTTATTTTGTCCTATTGAAAAGTCTGCAATATAAAGATAAAGAAAATTATTAAGAAATAATTTTAACATATTAAAAATAGAGATAGTAAATATGTCTTTCATAAGTGTATGGATTTAAATTAAGTATAATAAGTTGCAAGCATGAAGTTCTTAAATTAAAATCCTATTCCACTTTAATATTTAATCTGTGAGGCATGAATATTTCTTTACATACCATTAAATGTGACACATGGTATCACATAGGTCAGTCATATCCTAATAATGAAGTAGTAAATTCAGTGTTAAGACAAATAAAGCCTTATGAAACCAAGTTAATCTATTTGATCTAAAATCAGAAGCTTTTAGTTTCGAGGCTGCAACTCCATAGGCAAGTGCTACAGAGCTGCCGCATACACGCAGTCCCTGGAGTCTATCTCTAGTAAAACGACAAGAAATGAATACATTTCTAAGCAAAAGTAGAAGAAAAAAAATTAAGTTTGAGTACTACAAAGTACAAAATGGGATATGAGATAGTTCTTGCCATGAGAAGAAAAATATGAATTTGATACATTTTGTCTATAATTTTTGTAAATGCCTTCTTCTTTTAATTTATTACACTGAGTAAACTATATTTGAAAAGTTTTCCAGAGTCAGATTTTAAATATAACTTCAAAGAAAATATTTGAATAATTAAGATGATTATAAAGCACCCGAGAAATTAATTATACACATTCAATTATTGTGTAAGATTAAATTTCATTTATAATATTCATGGGTTATTTTAAAAATGTGTGCTAGACAAATTAAATCACATTTTCATTTTTGCTTTTCCTCATGCAGTGCTAATTCTGAAAATCCACAAAAGGCTCCATATTTAGAAAAAGATTATGGCCTCCCTAGACAACTGCAAGAAGGACCTAGGGATACGGAAAAGCGTTGCAATTCATTACAGCAAACATTTGCTGAGATTGAAAGTGAAACATTATGAATACATGAAACCATAAATACATGGTTTACTTTATATATCTTTTTTATAAAACTTAGCACCTGAACGAGCACATCCACTTCAGAATTTGCAGCATGCTTTAAATGTGAATCCACAAAATATAATGTACAGTGAGTTAATCAGTAGTGACTTCAAAAGCTAAACTGAAAAGATTTTGTTTCTGGATGCCTAGTTGTCACTTTATGGCTATATAACTCCTTCACTGTTAAAAAGGTAAGAAAGCATAACGTACTTCATTACTATGAAATCTCGGAGTTGTTAAACAGAGAACATACATCTTCTAGCAAATAGTACCAGGAAGACATTACTTATCTGATTCTATACAAAATGTCATCAGTTTTTTTTTTTTTTTTTTTTTTTTTATAGACAGGCTAAATAATGACATTTTCTTTCTGACCATCATACATTCCTTAGTTTTAAATGCATTGCCTGACCATTAAAATTCATTCCTCTTCCATTAGTTTATATATAGATCCAAGAAAGAAATTGAGTTGTTTTTGACATAATAAAGCAATAGTTGTGCCACACAAGGCTTTTAATCCTGATTCATTAAGATTTGTCTGACTTCCTTCCTTCCTTCCTTCCTTCCTTCCTTCCTTCCTTCCTTCCTTCCTTCCTTCCTTCTTTCCTTTATTATTTTTTTTCAATCTCTTTCCACTTCTCCTTTCCCTCTCTTTCTCTCCTGTCTGCCTCTTACTACAGAATGGTTGTTTATATTTGTGAATCCCCCATCAAAATATCTTATTTTGAAAATTTATCTTCATTGCGATTATATTTGGAAATGCAACATTTTAGAGATGATTATGCCATCAATGTGGTCACTCAAAACTGGAGTTTTATAAAAGAGGGGAAAGAGATTTGCTGACCTTTCAACATGTGAGAGGACAGTGAAAACATAACCATCAATAAACCATAAAACACGATGTAATCACATACAGACTCTAGAGGCCTTGATTTCCCAGCCTATATAATTGTATATATGATTTTTGTATATATAACATTCATAAACTATGTAGCTTAAGACAATAGAATCAAAAACTGACCCTTTCTCTCTCCTCACAAGGGGACTTAATGTGCATTATATCTCAATGTGGTGATAGGTGAGTACTCAAATGAATAGTTGTCAAATTCTTTCCTATTTGGAATATAAAATCTTTGTGTGGTTCTAAGCTTAGAATCTACAGACGTGGGCATGTGAGGCAAATAAGCTATTACTGAGCTGCAATCTCAGCCCTGTAATATTTTCTTATTAAATAAAATAGATTCATGCAATGCTCTTGAAAGTATTCCCAACCTTGTGAAGAATTGAACTTGATGCTGCTATCCCATATTGCCTCCTTATTAAAGTATATGAGTTGCAATGCAAACTTTCTCCCAATCATATGTAGTTATTATGTTTTGTCAGTAAAAATTTTCTTTTGTTTGATATTCAGTTTAGTATCTCTATGGAAGCCTACCACCTTTCTTGAAAGAAGCCAGTCATTTTTTTTTTCTTTTATACTTTATTTTTTATTTTTTTCCCATAATTTTATTAAGAGACAAATAGCAATGAGACAGTTTCAAATCAAATTGGTAGGACAGTTTCAATAATTAACACATTGCATACAGTCTTCCTAGTGGTTATTTGCTGTACAAGATGCAGACATGATATCCTATTTAAAAACACTATTACAACAAATCCCTCTATTCATTACGAGAATGTAACTTATAGCTATCCTAACCATATTTTGCCATAATTTTATTGATAAATGTATAGCAATGAGATAGTTTCAAATCAAATTGGTAGGACAGTTTCAATAATTATCACATTGCATACATTCTTCCTTGTGATTAATTGCTGTAAAAGATGCAGACTTGATATCCTAACACCATTAGAACAAATCCCTCTATTCATTAAGAGAATGTAACTATCTATCCTAACCACTTTGAACACAGATACAAAATAGACATTCATCTGTATCCCTTTCTTGGTTAAGTTGCATTATTTGAATATTATAGGTGTTAAAATTCAGCAAATATTCTAAAAGAGTCCAGTAATCCATAATAGTATTGGGTTTTCCACTTGACCGGCAATATCAGAAATTGTTGACCTGAGTCACCTACAGCTCAACATAACAGCATGGCTTTACTTCTTATAGTTCATTTTTATCCTTTTCTGCTGGATGGTTAAGAGCAAGGTAAAGCAGGACCTATGCAACAAGAGTCGTACCTTTTCCGTCTGATAAATTCAGTGAAATCCCCTCAGGATTTATCCTGAGGTCCTGTACCTCAGATTGTAGAACCTTTGTCGGTGTCAGGCATGTGGATGAGTCACGGCCATTGCTTGGCCAATGTGCTCTCTGTGAAAGCCTGAGAGAGTGTTTTCTCTCCATGTGACTTCCCTTAGGCACACTCTACATCATTGGTCACTTTCCTCTTTGGCCCCATAATCTCCTTGATCAGAAAATTTGGGACACTACTGAGTTACATGATGTTACAGTTCAAGTTCTCATATGTCCTGAGTCTTAATTGACCTTAGAAGGCTAGGGCCAAAATGTTGGCTTTCTTTCCAGTCCTCCTTTTTCTCTAATTTTGGTCTGCAAACTTAGGTAGTTAACCATCCAGAAGACAAGCTTATTGTTATTACCATACAACTTAGGCTGTTAAGCTTAATGTCACTATCTGTCTGCATATCAAACATTTTAGGCATAATATGGAACAGGTATTTTTCATCAAGTATTGATATGTTTAACTTTAAGTTCCTACAGAATATAATAAAAACATTTAAAAATTAGAATATATTTTAACAATAGGCATAAATAATTATATACTTCTTAGGTTTACACATAAGTCCAAAAATCTCACCATATACAACCTTGAAGCAGGACAGTCCCACAATATTCCTTTTCCTGTCTATTACTTTCATTCACCACCCACTACTTTCTGAACAACCATCTACCGAAGAGACATCATAGCAGCATCTGGCATGTCATGACAAGCAGCCCTTATTCAGAAGACCAGAATGACAGGCACTACAAGCACGACTACTATTACAAATTACCATCTGCAGTGCAGTAGCTTAGTTCACACATATCAGTGTACATAGTTAGTCAGGGTGAGAATGTTTCCAATTAACCGCTAGATTAAAAAATCTTCTGGAGATTCTCAGGATCATTACCTTTCCCATCTTCTACATATAACTGTATGGCTTGACATTTTCATGTTTCCTAGCTCTTCTCCTTTCCCTCTCTTGATTAGTTAGTCCTTGAGATCCTTCTTTCCTTTTACTTGTATTATACCTTTGAATTTGTATTTCTTCTTTTGAGTTCTTATACTAGGGAAACTATGTCATATTTACACGTGTCTGGTTTATTTCACTTATGAGTCTCTGTTCAAGTGACATCCACTTCAATATAAAGTCTTTGAGTTTATCATTCTTAATAGCTGAATAATACTCCATTATGTAAAAATACCACATCTTTTTCAACCATTCCTCAGGTGATGGGCATTTTGGCTGCTTCCAAGATTTGACTATCACAAATTGTGCTGCTATAAACATAGTCACACATATATCCCAGTGATATGATGTTTTTAGATCCTCTGGGAAAATTCCCAGTAGAGGAATAGCTGGTTTAAAGGGGATTTCCAGACCAACTTTTCTAAGGAGTCTCCATACTGATTTCCATAATGGTTGCACAGTCTACATTCCCACCAGCATTGGAAAAAGGTTCCTTTTTCCCCACAGCCTCTCCAACATTTGTTGTTGGGTGATTTCTTTATGATAGCCATTCTTTCTGGGGTGAGATGATATCTCAATGTCGTTTTAATTTGCATTTCATGAATGGTTAGTGATGTGGAGTATTTTTTCACATATTTATTCGCTTCTTTAATTTCTTCCTCTGTGAAGCGTGTGTTCATCTCATATGCACATTTCTGGATTGGGTCTTTAAATTTTGGGGCCCTAGTGTTTTTTAGTTCTTTATAAAATCTAGAGAGCAGACCTTTGTCTGAGTATTTATTTGTCATGCTTTTTTCCAAATTTGTGGGTTGCCTTCTCACTTTGTAATTTCTTTTGACGTGAAAAAAATTCTCAGTAAGAGCAAGTCCCAGTTTTTAATTCTTTCAACTGTTTCTTGTGCAATCTGATTTCTGTTCCTGAACTCTTTGCCTACCTCTATGTCTTCAATAGTTCCTCCCACTTTCTCTTCCATGAGGCTAGTCATTTTATCAAAGCTCTTGATATGTATATTTTTAGACATGTATACTCTAGTAGGAAAATTAAGACCTGGAGAAATTATATTCCAAACTTCAAACTTCTAATTTCAGATCAGGAAATATTAGGTGTCCTTCTCAAAACGTATTTTGTTGTAGCTTCTTCACCTTGTTATTTCTCTTCCTCTAGACTCTCAGTGGCTCAGAGAACAAGGCCCTCCTCTGATCGAGTTGCACTCTTACTTGAAGTGACACGCTCTACACTCACTTCCTAGAAGTTTACAATGTTGGCTTGATGAACTACTTTGTAGCTACATGATCTTCCTGCAGCAGTTTATAATGGATATCTGTTCTAAAGATATCTGATGGCAAATGTTAAGGTACTTCCATTGTCTTCCAGTGTGAGTGGTTAGCTTCTCATCAGAATTAGAACATCAAGTTCAATTTCCCTTTCAATTAGGTAATGAATATTTGTTTTTCTCCTTAGATAAGCTACTTGGCAAAAAATCAAATTTTAAAATTTTTTCAATATTAGAGATGCTATTTCTTTCTTTCACTGATAAATTGCATAAAATCATGAAGAATAGGGACACCAATCAAGACATAGAAAAATAATTTATGGATTTGAAACTATGGACTAGTAAGTCACTGCTTTCTAAGCCTTCAGTCGCATTGTAGAAGTTGTTAGAAGTTTGCAGTGCCATAACAATTTTCCACGGATTAGTTAGTTTAAAAATAATGAATCTTCAGTTGTCATTTTTCTGAACACTAAAAATTCAATCTAAGATTTTCTTAAATGGAAGGTTCTACTGATTCCACTCATTTGGGATGAAAATGGTCAAGTGCACTTTATATTTTCATGTGGTAGAGGAGATCCTCGGGCCAGAGAGGTATGTGATCAATAATGTAGAGTGTGTCTAACGAGAGTCCCATGGAGAGAAAACATTCTCTCAGGCTTTCACAAAGAGTAAATTGGTCAAGCAATAGCTGTAACTCATCCACATGGCTGAAACTGATAAAACATCTACAAAGTGTATACAGGGTTTCAGGATAAATCCTAAAGAGACTTGACTGACTTTATCAGATACAAAACTTACATTTCTTGTTACATAGGTCTTGTTTTATCTTGGTCTTAACCATCCAGTAGAAAGGTAAAAAAAATGTTAACAAAGTTCCAAGGATATTAGAAAAAAAAAAAAAAAAAAAGTTAAAAAAAACTAGGTATAAGGGGTGAAGCCATGCTGGTATGCAGGGCTGTAAAGGGCTCAGGTCAACAACTTCTGACATTACCAGTCCTGCGGATGACCTACTTCTATTATGGACTACTGGGGTATATTGAAATATTTTGCTGAATTCACACACCTACAATATTTAAATGACAATGGAATACCCTTCTCTGACAAAACTAAAAAAAAAAAAAACGGGGGTAAAAATATAGGACCATTTTGTTTCTGTACATGCAAAATAATTAAGATAGATATACAGCTACTTTCTCTTAATTCAATGACAAAAAGATTTTTACAAATAGTGTTTGGAGAGGCTATCATGTCAGCATCTTGTACTATGAATAACCAATAAGAACATAACTATACAATGGAGAGAGAAGGGAGACCTAGCTCCCTCTCCCTTCAGGAGAGCTGTACTTTCATTATCTAAGTACTTCCAAAACAACACTCCTTTCTATATCATCATATGCAGGACTAAATTCTCCCCATTATGTGATTTAGAGGAGTCTCATACAGTGAATACAATCCAATTCACCTTGACCAACACGCCTTTATCTTTTCCTCACAAAATGTCTTTAAATCCCAATGCTCTTCAGTCTTAACATATTCTAACATCAACTGCAAAGTCTTATGTGAGTATCACTTATGTCATAGCTAAAGCTTAAATAATTCATCTTGAACCTAAATTCCTCTGCAGATATTAACACATAAAACTAAACAAGTGATTTGCTTCCAAAGTACATTGGTAGAGGGGCCAGGGAGATGGCTCAGCAGAATAAGCACTTGCCTGAGTTCAAACCCTGGTTCTTCCAAAAAAAAAAAAAAAAAAAAAAAAAGAAAAAAAAAGAAGGAAGTATATTGGTAGGACAGGTATAGAATAAAATTTGCATTCTTCATGGGAAAACTAGAGAGAAGGGAAGAGCGGTGAGCCTTGAGCAAGTACAAACTCTACAAGGAAAGCTCCAAAAGATCTGAACCTTTTAAAATGTACTTCTTTTGCTTTATGCTCTTGTTTTCAAATTCATTGATATGGTGGTTTCGGGACCCAACTGGCACACTCTATAGTTAATGTAAACGTATATGAATTTTATCTAAATGCAATCAGTTTTGTCTCATTTATTACTAACCTACAATTTCTATTATCTCTTATAAAATTGTGAAGAAAACAAAATACCAAGTATGTATAGTTGTTTTTCCCTTTAATTCCAGGGGCTTAATAATGCTGCAGTAAAAAAAAACATGCAACACTATTGCTTTTCATGTGATAACTAATAATCCTAAATGTATCTCAGAATACTAAACGATGAAATTCAATTAATTTTATTTTAAAGCATTAAAATCAAACCAATGAAACTTCTTTAAACAAATTTATAATGTGATTATGGGTAAATGTCATCTTATATGTGTGTCAAAATTATATATATATATATATATATATATATATATATATATATATCCATTATTTGAAGATCCAACTACATCTGATCACATATAGTTTGCCTATAATTCTAGTCGCTACACTTATTAAAGGCCCACTGTGTACAAGATTCTTTGTCAAGTGCTTCCAGGAAATACAGATTTTTAATTTCCATAATTACATTTAATGATTCAAATACAGATATAGATCCTCAGGCAATAAGTGTCATTTTAAAGGTTACATATCTTTCACAAAACAAAGCCAAAAATACAATCCAAGGCTTCTGATTCCAGGTACACACCACCATTCATGGGAAGGAGAATTTCTCCCACCACACAACATATCAAATCAGCTTTCAGACAGGTGACATGTGAGTTACCTGTTGCACTCACTGTTTATTTTTCAGTAAGTTAAATTTCATCCTACTAATGTAGGTTACCATTAGAGACAAGAAGTTAATAGATTTTTTAGCTTTGTTGTCTAGAACATGAAACAAGAACATGAAAAACATAATTAACTTTTATTTAAATCATTAAGTTCCTTATACGTATGTAACAAAGAACTTAGTAAATGTCAGGTATATCTTCTATAACGACCATAATGTTAAAGGATGAATGTGACCATCTCTATCATTTCTCTACCATGGAAGATTTATTTTAACCATAGAATATTATATAATTATTCATGTCTTATAACTCTATCTCTCTATTCTGTTCTCCTCTGGCTTACACAATTTCTTATTAAGTCACTGAGGAAGACCTACTAAAGTATGACAGAGGGCAATCTATCTTTTCTATCAGTCTCTGATATGCTCAAAGAAGGGATAACCTCTTTCCCAATGTCTGAATTCCCATAGAGATATGTCTAAAGGATTAATTAACTATTAATATCATAAGACTACAGATTCAATGAGACTGTACTCAGAAAGTAGAAAACAACTGAATATTCTTATTTGTGGGATCCCAGTGGGACTGTGTAGCTATTTGTTCCTTGCCAGATATGTCACCCAAGTGAATTGCACTTTAATTTCCAAAGTGTAAGTTAGGAATGAAGATTGGCCAAGAAACCTTTTCTGCTGTTTCTGTTTATATTGTTGTTGCTTCTTTTATTAAAAAATAGCTCCCTGAGATCAGATTTATATGTGAAGTCTTTGTGCTTTTGAGATTATTGTTAATTTTTATTGTATGTATGGTTCTATTGATATTTAAGCTAGAAATTTGAGATTTTAATTCTTACCCAAAAAAATTCTCATTTACACTTCATGAACAAATTACTTGCAATGTTTAAGTTAAAGGTAATTTACTGGTAGATGGAAACATCTATGTAAAATTTAAATAACGCTTTATTGGTTGTCAGATACAGTCATACTGCTTGTATCTTATATCTAACAGACAAATAAATATATAAAATGGTATATAAGGTTAAAAACACATGCTTTAATTTTCTGAATATTGAACTACAACCTGAATTCAATAGTATTGAATCAAAAGCTCTTGATTGAGAATAATCAGCTAAACTAAAGAATGAATTTTAATTTTAATTACTAAAGACTTACTTGAATTATGCATAAAAGCACTTCATGAACTTTAAGTTTATCACTATGTTTTAGGGAATTTTTTCAAGATTAGACACATCCATCATTAAAAAGTCCTACCTACAAGTAAGTGTAAAATTAGATAAAATTGTCTATTAATGTCCATAATATACTGTTTTAATAAGATGATTTAATCTTGAATGACACTTCTAAACATAAAAGCTGAAATACAATTGCATCGAAATACATTTAAAAAATAGCCGTGCACACAAACAGAAACAAAAATAGTACTAGTAATTTGCGATTTAGTATGACATTTTCTTTTAAGAAAACAAAAATCAATGTTGAAATTAAAATCTTGGGAAATAGGTGGTAGCATTGCTCTTTTTTAAAAAAAAATATTTTATTGCATTTTGAAGATTAAAACCAAAAGCAAAAACAAAGACAGAAACAGGATAAAATACAACAATGCGTGTTGTTGATTTTCAAAACAAGAGTAGCTGATTAACAATAGTTATTATTTATCTATTTTTATTGTGAAATCTGTTGCTCAGATTAATAGATATAGTCAAGCAAGATTGGACGAATATTGAATATTACTGTTAATGTTCAGTAAGCCTTATTTTTTCTTGTCTTCTATTTTCAAATATTTCAAAGAGTATAATAATAATTGAGAGGATCTTCCAGATAGGACCGGTGTTTGAGCCCTGGTGTGCTATTTAGGCCCCAGCCAGAGAGCAAGCTGAGATCGGACTGAGTCTGGATGTTGTGGCATGTGCCTGTAGCCCAGCACTGCGGAGGCTGAAAACAGAAGGATCACTACAAGTCCGGTCTACATAGCAAGACCCTGTAGACACTGCACTAAGTAAAACAAATAATAGATAAGACATTACAAAGGATGCATATAGTGTTGTTCTTAAAGAAGAAAGAATACAAATCAATCATTATTCTATCCCAAAGAAAATACCTGTTAAATGATTAGACTGGAAATGTTATTTATTTGGGGAGAAAATGGGTTTGATCACTTTTAGATTTTATCTAAAGAAAAACATTCTTTTTCTTCAAAAAATGTTTCAGAAAAAAATATTGACCTATAATACATGTTAGAACAAACACATAAAACCTCCTTTACATTAGAACTGTGTTGAAATGCAAAGTATTTTAATATGAGTCTTAAAATGCTGTTTTAAATTTTTTCCCATGGTTTTAAATATGCAATCACAATGAAAATGTCTTATTTTTTTCCTTGATATATTTGATAAGACTGTATTGCTTAGTTTCTAACCTATAAAGAAATAAAAGAGCTAAGTTATAATTTCACTTATAGTATTTTCTGTTTTAATTCTAATTTGTACTAAAAAAAAAGAATGAAGAACTAAGACTAGGTTGGTTAAAAAAATGTACTTTTCCTACCTTCTAGGAAATTCAAATTGTCAATGATATCTCCACTGCATTTAAAATAAAGTTATTTAGGAAATTTCCTATGTTGTAGCATAATAAGAATAAGCTCTCTTCTGGAGGGTTAACAACCAAAGTTGCAAACCAAAAGTTAGAAAAAAAGAAGGGCTGCAAAGATAGCCAACATTTTGGCCCTAACTTTTCAAGGTCAGTGAAGACTCAGGACATAGGAGAACCTACACTGTAATATCATGTAATTCAGTTGTGTCCCAAATTTTCTGATCAAGGAGACTATGGAGCCACAGAGCAATGTGATCAACGATGTGGAGTGTGCTTAAGGAGAGTCACCTGGAGAGAAAACATTCTCTTAGGCTTGACAGAGAGCATATTGGTCAAGCAGTGGCTGTGACTCATCTACATGGCTGACACTGACAAAACATCTACAAACTTCAGTGCAGGGTTTCAGGATAAATCCTGAGGGGATTTGAGTGAGCTTGACAGATACAAAAGTTTTGTTATATGGGTCTTGCTTTATCTTGATCTTAACCATCCAGTAGAAAAGTATAAAAACAAGGTGGAAAAAGTAAAGCCATATCAATTTGCTGAACTGTAAAAGGTTCAAGTCAACAACCTCTGAAATTGCCAGTCTTACAGGAAGCCCACTACTATTACGGACTCCTGCACTATATTAGAATATTTTGCTGAATTCACACACCTACAATATTTAAATGACAATGGAATACCCTACTCTGACAAAACTAAACAAAAAAGGGGATAGAAATGAACAACCAACTTATTTCTGTATATTCAAAATAGGATAGGTAAACAGTATTCTCTTAATTCAATGAATAGGAAGATTTGTTCTAATAGTGTTTGTGGACATGTCTGCATCTTGTATAATGAATAACTACTAAGACAACAATATGTAATGTATTAATTATTGAAACTGTGGTGGTAATTTGTTTTGGAACTGTCTTATTGCTATTTGTGTCTCAATAAAATTATTTTTAAAAATGGAAAGAAAATACATGCGAATATATATATATATATATATATATATATATATACAGTAAAAAAGGAAATTCCCTTTAAAGAATTGTTGTCAATTATGCTTCCATTGGCTATATAACATAATCTCTAAGAGAATATATTTTCCTATAATACAATATTTTTTCTGGCATTTTTGTGAATATAGATTTCTAGGGCATTTTGAAAATTACTATATTCAAATAATAACACCTGAGATTTCATTTATTTTATTTTTCTTGAAATTATTTTCATACACAACTTGGAAAGTGTATCATATTGGTACACATATACAATTTCTTCAAATTTTGGATATACTGTACAGTGATATATACAAAATAAATATTTTAAGTAAAAAACCATTACAAAATTAGTGTGACTTTAACCCAGTCACATTTATGTTCCATATAAATCAAGGTATTGAATGAGTAGGCTTATGGAAATGATATGTCTTAGATACAATTTAAAACATTTTTAGTGATTAGGATTTTGAAAAATTAAATTCGACTAATGTAAAATACTGTCAGTTCCACCAATTTGCATAAGTATAACTTCAGTATGATTCCAATAAAATTACAAATGGAAATTAAATTAAAGCCATTTTGATTTATGCCTGAAGCATCTCAATCAGAATATTTTATCAAATTAATCGAACTATGTCTCATCAAATGTTTTGAAGGTAACTTTTATGAAGCAATACAAAATTAAATAACCATTTTACTGGATAATGTTATAAAGTACATCCAAATATAATAAAATAAAATATGCATATGACACATGCATCTGCACTTATGAGCGCCCAAATACATGTAAGTACATGAAAACATGCAGTCATATGCTGCTATGAAGACAAAAGACACCTTGAACCTGTTTTTTTTGTTGTTGTTTTTTTTTTCCATACTTTAGGGAAGAGTCTACAGGGTATTCAGGGTCTCACTACTAGATCGGACTCATAGTAGTCCTTCTGTTTACAGCCTCCCAAGATCTGGGATTACAGGCTCATGCCACCACTCCCAGTCTCAATTACCATCTCAGCGTGCTCCAGGGGGTGGGCCTGGCATGGCAGGCCCAGAGGCTAAACCCTGGACCCTGTGCCTGCTTGCAGGTGCTTTAATCTGCTGAGCTACTTGGCTGGCCCACACCTTATATCTTAAAGCCATTTTCACAACTAAAATTTATTTAAAAATATTTACAGTAAATAAATAAGAGGGTAAAAGCAAAACATGTTATTTTTCTTTTTCTCTTGTCTTACCAACAAAGATTATTATACCTTGGATTAACATCACATTAGTTTTCTTATCTATACATTTGCAAATAGATAGAAGTAACAGTTCCTTTCTGCTCTAGAGATAGAAATGATACTTCTTATATCTTTCCTTCTTAGCTTCAACTTAAGAATCAAATGCTTACATACATATTGTATAATCAAAATTTTTAGAGAGTTTATTGTAAAAATACTTTCTTAAACGTTGTTCTCCATGAATTGCAAAATTTAAAAATTTTGAATTTTATGATTTTCTTATGAAATTTTCTTACTTTCTAGACTAAATGTATCTAAAACATTGTATCTTTATCCTTAACTTTTTCTTTTTCAGAACCAGGGATTGAACTCAGACCCTTGCGCTTGCCAAGCAAGCATTTATTTTACTGAGCCATCTTCCCGGCCCCTATTGTTAACTTTTTGATGCAGTCTAATAGCAAGATTTTATGAAAGAAGCTTTAAACATACATTACCTCACAAGACAACTTTGGGTGGTATCACTTCTATCACTCTGGATTACTCAGCTTTCCTGCTATAGGGACAAAATACCAGACCTTTACAATTGAAAGGAATAGAGATTTCTTGGATTCCAGTTTCAGAATGTTCAGCTCATGCTTGATTGAGTCCAAGGCACAGATGCAAGGCAGCAGGGCAAGACAGATGGAAACTCCTCACTCTGTCTCTTCCAGGGAGCATGAAGAATAAGCAGTCCACCAGAGCAAGAAAGGTGCTCTCTAACATGATGTGCCAGAGGCCCAGCTCCTCCATCCAAACCCATTCCTCAGAATACATTCAGCTATGAATACAGGAATCACAAGTGTAGGGTTCTTGTGAAAGAATTACCTTCCAAAAACCCCATTTCCAAAGATGTGAGAATTTTGGGGGTTAGATTGTATATGTAATGCAGCACTTTCTGCACTAAATATATTTATGCTAGATACGTTTCTCAAAGTAACAGTATTTTATCATTATGCAAATATTAGTAATAGTGATTTTACTTTCTGACATATACTGTTCTCTTTACTCAGAATTAAATATTTACTCTTTAAATCTTCCTTTCTTTAAACACTCATTCTGGAAACTACTGTCAAGTTGTGAAATTACAACATCTCTTTTACTAAGAAAACATTCAGTAATTTACCAGTTTCATACATCTCTTAGTAAAAACTCTAAGTGTCTATCTATACAAATTGGTTGCATTCATTGCCTATAGGTCTTATACACACACACACACACACACACACACACACACATATATATATATATATATATATATATATATATATATATATATGTAAGACTATATACAGACCTTATTTATAAATAGTTGTCTTCTACTTTTTCTTTTATTCTCTTATTTGTTGAGTATTAGTTTCTTGAATTTTTAAAAGTGTTTCTGAGGCTAAAATGGATGTGTCCAGACATGTATAGAAATGCCATTATTTGTTAAAATCGTTGCTTAATTTTTACGGAAGTACATACTTCTTGGTGGAAAGTTATTTTATTCTGGAATTTGAATTATTGTGACAGTTCCCAATACATAGGTTGTTTAGGAAATAGGTATACTCATTTTAATTACCAGTTATTAGGTCAAAGATCATATTATAATGAGATTCCAACTATAGAAGCATAAGTACACTAGAAACACTTTTGGTTCTGTTTTCGCATCTTAGTGGCCAAACATCCAAATGGAATGCTATCCTCAAACAGCATATTTTTAAAAAAGATAAGATAAAATGGAAAAAAGATAAATACCTTTAAAAAAAAAAAGATAAATACCTTTAAAAAATAGCTAAGATAGAGCTTCTAGTTACCCTGTGCAGGAGGGACGTATTAGTGGTCTCAGCCCAGGCTCAGAGTGGGTGACACCTTCTTCCACCCACTTGGGACACCCCGCGTCACTCCACAGCACCTCCCCCACCCCGCCAACCGAGTAGAAATTTCTGCCATGTTCCTGGAACCCCCAGACCCAGTCGTAGCCCAGGTCCGGTGAGAATGTGGGAGAGCTTCCAGCTACCCTGGGCCTGTGGGACCTGTTACTGTTCCCAGCCCAGGCGCAGCATGAGTGAGACCCTCTTCCACCCCCTTGGGCCACCCCCCCACCACTCCATAGTACCTCCCCAACCCTGCCAGCCAAGTAGGAATTACTGCCCTGTTCCTGGAATCCCCACACCCAGTGCTAGCCCAGGGCCTGTGAGTGTGTGGGAGAGCTGCCTCCCCCCTACTCCACCTTGTCCCCTCCAGGCTCTGCTCAGGCCTGGCATACAGGAGTTGGGTGAAACCCTGCAGCTGAAATCCCCACAGAGAGTGTAGAGGATAGAACCACCCAGCTAATCCAGGAGCAGAAAATCTTGCCAGAGGGGCAGAACAGGTTCATCCTCAAGGGCAGCAGCAGCAAGGAGTGGAGCACAGCAGCCAGCCCCAAGCCAGGCACTGCTGGATAAATCCAAACTTTGTAGATCTGCACCTGAACTTCAGTATGTGCTAAGGTTATAACTACAAGGAAGATCAACAACAAAATTCAGAAGACAGTGCTACACAAAAAGACGAAAGGGAACAAAATGCAACCTCAGAACTCAAGCCCACCCATAACAAGTGCAGAGGATACTAACAAAGAACAAATTGGGAATCACACAGCTGAAAACAATGACTCAACAGCTTCTGAAATAAAGAAATAGCTGCAGAAAGGTATAGAGGAACTCAGATTGGAAATAAGAAAAGAAATCCCTGAATTAATAACATCTGCAGTAAAGAATCAAATGCAGAAACATATGGAAGAGAGTCCTACCCGAGGCCTGGTGTGTGTGTGGGAGAGCTTCCGGGCACCCTGTGCCAGCAGGACTTATTACTCGTTCCAGGCCAAGCACAGCATGGGTGAGACTCTCTTCCACCCCCTTGGGACGCCCCCAAACACTCCACAGCACCTCCAGCACCCCACCCACCCAGTAGAAATTTCTGCTGCATTCAGGGAACGCCTACACCCAGTCCAAGCCCAAGCCCGATCTGCACCTGAACTTCAGTACTTGGTAAGGTTATAACTACAACAAAGATCTACAACAAAGATCAGAAGACAGTGCTACACAAAATGATGAGAAGGAACAAAATGCAAACTCAGAACCCAAGCCAACCCATAACAAGTGCAGAAGACACTAACACAGAACAAATTGGGAATCACACAGCTGAAAGCAATGAATCAACGGCTTCTGAAATAAAGGAAAAGTTGCAAAAAGGTAAAGAGGAATTAAGATTGGAAATAAAAAAAGAAATCCGTGAATTAATAATATCTGCACTAAAAAATCAAATGCAGAAACAAATGGAGGAAACCCAATGCCCACCCAGAACAAGTGGGGAGGACACTAGCTTGGCTCAAATGCATGAAATAATAGCGTCGATAGTAAATGAGCAACAGCAGAAAGATACAGAGGAAATCAGAGCGCAACTCTTTTCTCAAATGAAAAAAGAATTCTCAGAACTCATAGCATCTGAAGCAAAGAAGCAACTACAGAAACATATGGAGGAAACCCAATCTGAAAAAAACACTGCAGTAAAAGAATTTATAACTTCTTCTAAAGAAGACATTGAGAAAAAAAATAGGGGAGATTAGAAAAATGACGAATTCCTTGAATGAGCAATACAGGAAAAAAATAGATCGCATGAATCAGAGTCAAAGAGATATAGAGAAAATTAAAAACTCAATCACAAGCTTGCAATACCATTTAAATGAATGTGAAGACAGAGTTTCAGATCATGAAGATGCTGTTGCAGCTAGTGAAAAGGTGAGAAAGCATCTCTTAAAAACAACGAGGATGCAGGAAAGAATATTCCATCACCTGCAAGATGATGCAAAGACGAACAATGTGAGACTAATAGGCATCAATGAGAAAGAAGGAGTCAACACAAATGACATGAAAAAAAAATATGGGCAGAAGTAATAGCAGAAAACTTCGCAATTATGAGGAAACAATCTGACATTCAGGTAACTGAAACATACAGAATGCCAAGTAACCTCAATCCAATAAAGAACACACCGAGACATATAATAGCCAAGATCCCAGAAATTCAGCACAAAAATAATCTACTGAAAGCCACTAGAGAAAAGAAGCAGATCACATTCAAAGGAAAACCCATAAGAATTATGGCCGAATTCTCTTCACAAACCATGTAGGCAAGAAGAGCATAGAGCAGAGTACTTCAGGTCCTCTATGAAAACAAATTCCAGCCCAGACTACTATACCCTGCAAAGCTCTCTTTCAAGTTTGATGGAGAAGTGAAATACTTTCATTACAAAGAACAGCTAAAGAATTTCGTGATGACAAAGCCAACCTTACACAGGCTACTGAAAGATGTTCTAGAGAGGGACCAAAGTGATCAGAACTCCATGAATGAGATCAGAAACAACCAACTAAATAGGGCAAGCAATTAAACCCAGGAGAAAAAGGAGTAAATGACAACAGGTAAATAACATGGCAACTGTAAGTCAATACATCTCAATTCTAAACATCAATGTAAATGGATTCGATTCACCAATTAAGAGAAATAGACTGGCACAGTGTATTAGAAAAAAAAATCAACAATATACTGTATACAAGAAACACTTTTAACTCATATATACATTCATAGGCTGAAAGTCAAAGGATGGAATACAATACTACATGACCCAGCTACTCAGAAAAAAGCAGGGGTAGCAAGTCTATTCTCAAACAGTCACAACTTCAAACTAACAATGATCAAGTGAAATAAAGAAGGTCACTATATACTGGTTAGGGGAAAAATTCAGGAGGAGGAGGTAACACTCATAAATACGTATGCAGCAAACACCAGAGCACACAACTCTATAAAGCACATCTTAATGGACATGAAAAATCTAATATCCAATACTACAATTTTAACAGGAGACCTTAACACACCCTTATCTCCAAAAGATAGGTCAACCACACAAAAACTTAGCAAAGAAATAAAAGAACTGAAGGAGAGCTTGAAACAAATGGACTTGGTGGACATATACAGAGTGTTCCACCCAAACACAGCTGAATACACATTCTTCTCAGCTGCATATGGGTAGTTTTCTAAAATAGACCCCATACTGGTATATAGGTCATGCTTAAGTATATGCAAGAAAACAGAAATTATCCCATGCACATTATCTGACCACAGTTCAATGAAAGTGGAAATAAATGACAAAAGAAAGCAGAAAAAAACCTTAAATACATGGAAATTAAATGACACCCTAATCAGCAACTAATGGGTCACAGATGAAATTAAACAAGAAATTCAACAATATCTACAATTCAATGAAAATTCAAGCACAACTTATTGTAATTTACGGGATTGGATGAAAGCAGTTGTCAGAGGGAAATGCATGGCTGTGAACACACACATTAGGAAAACTGAATGGACACAAATAAATAACCTAATGCTGCATCTTCAACAACTAGAAAAGGAAGAGCAAACCAAACCCAGAGCCCAAAGAAGGGAGGAAATCATATAGATTAGAGCAGAAATTAATTCAATTGAGACAAAGAAAACAATTCAAAGAATTAAAAAAGCAAAAAGCTGGTTCTTTGAAAGATTAAATAAAATTGATAAGCCCCTAGCTAACGTCATCAAAAAGAGGA
>NW_004524682.1:9818633-9852687 GCF_000260255.1 Octodon degus | reverse complement strand
CACCAAGAAGCTACTAGAATTAATACAGAAATTCAGTAGCATAACAGGTTATAAAGTCAATACCCAAAAGTCAATAGCATTCCTCTACACAGACAACAAACACACTGAGAGGGAAATTATAGAAACAATACCTTGTACAATTTCAAAGAGGAAAATGACATACCTTGGAATTAAGCTAACTAAAGAAGTCAAAGATCTTTTCAAAGAAAAGTACAGTACTCTGAAAAAAGAGAACATAGAGGATTTCAGAAAATGGAAAGATATTCCATGCTCCTGAATAGGAACAACAAACATTTTAAAGTTGGCAATACTCCCAAAATTGATGTACAGAATTAATGCAATCACTATGAGACTACCACTGACATACTTCACAGACCTGGATATCATTCCTAAAATTTATCTGGAGCCAGAAAGCACCTAGAATAGCAGAGGCAATCCTGGGCAATAAAGACAAGGCAGGAGGCATTCCAATTCCTGACTTGAAATTATACTACAAGGCTACTGTGATAAAATCAGCATGGTACTGCATCAAAATAAACCTGAGGATCAATGGAATAGATTAGAAGACACTGAATCCCATACAAACACACTCAGCCAACTTATGTTTGACAAAGGGGCCAAACATACTCACTGGAAGAAAGATAGCCTCTTTAACAAGTGGTGCTGGAAAATCAGGCCCTCTGCATGCCAAAAAATCAAACTTGACCAGGTCTATCACTATGCACTAAACTAAAGTCAAAATAGATTAAAGATCTAAATATTAAAGCAGAGACACTAAATCTCCTGGAAGAGAAAGTAGTAGGAATTCTTGAAGACATAGGGTAGGTAAAGAGTTCATGGACAGAAATCAAATCGCACGGGAAACAGTTGAAAGAATTAACAACTGGGACCTGCTCTTACTGAATTTTTCACGTCAAAAGAAATTACCCTCAAAGTGAAAAGGCAACCTACAAATTTGGAAAAATCATGACAAATAAGTACTCAGACAAAGTTCTGCTCTGTAGAATTTATAAAGAACTAAAACCACTATGGCACAAAAATTTAAAGATCCAATCCAGAAATGGGCATCAGAGATGAACACATGCTTCTCAGGGGAAGAAATTAAAGAAGCGAGTAAATATATGAAAAAATGCTACACATCAGTAGCCATCTGAGAAATGCAAATTAAAACAGCATTGAGATATGATCTCACCCCAGAAAGAATGGCTATCATAAAGAAATCACCCAGCAATAAATGTTGGAGAGGCTGTGGTGAAAATGAACCCTTCTCCACTGCTGGTGGGAATGTAGACTGGTGCAACCATTATGGAAATCAGTATGGAGACTCTTTAGAAAAGTTGGACTGGTAATCCCGTATAAACCAGCTATTCTTCTACTGGGAATTTTCCCAGAGGACCTGAAAACCTCATATCATAGTGATATATGTGTGCCTATGTTTATAGCAGCACTAGTTGTGATAGCCAAATCTTGGAAACAACCAAGATGCCCATCACCTGAGGAATGGTTGAAAAAGATGTGGTATTTTAACACAATGGAGTATTATTCAGCTATTAAGATTGATAAACTCGAAGCCTTTATATTGAACTGTATGTCACTTGAACAATACTCATAAGTGAAATAAACCAGGCAAACATGTGTAAATATCTTATAGTTTCCCTAGTATAAGAACTCAAAAGAAGAAATACAAATAGAAAGATATAATACCAGTAAAAGGAAAGCAGGATCTCAAGGACTAAGTAATCAAAAGAGGGAAAAGATAAAAGCTAGGAAAAATGAATAAGTCAAGCTATACAGTTATATGTAGAAGATGGGCAAGGCAATGATCCTGAGAATCTTCAGAAGATTTTTGAAACTAGCAGTTAATTGGAAAGATTCTCACTCTGGCTAACTATATGTACTGACACCTGTGAACTAACAACTGCACTGCAGATGGCAATTTGTAATAGTAGGTTTATGCTTGGAGTGCCTGTCATTCTGGTCTTCTGAATATGGGCTGCTTTTCATAACATGCCAGTTGCTGCTATGATATCTCTCGGGTAGATGGTTGTTCAAAAAGAAAGGGGTGGTGAATGAAAGCAAGACACAGGAAAAGGAATATTGTGGGACTGTCCTGCTTCAAGGTTGTATACAGTGAGATTTTTGGACTTATGTGTAAACATAAGAAGTATATAATTTTTATGTCTACTTTTAAAATATATTCTAATTTTTAATTTTTTTATCATTTTCTGTGGGGACATACAGTTCAACATAGCAATATTTGAGGAAAATACCTGTTCCATATTATGCCTAAGATGTTTGATATGCAGACAGATACTGAAGTTATGCTTAACAGCCTAAGTTGTATGTTAATAACAATAAGCTTGTCTTCTGGATATTCAACAGCCTAAGTTTGCAGACCAAAAATAGAAAAAAAGGAAGACTGCAAGGAAAGCCAACATTTTGGCCCTAGCTTTCTAAGGTCAATTAAGACTCAGGACATATGAAAATTTGTACTGTAATGTCATATAACGCAGTAGTGTCCCAACTTTTCTGACCAAAGAGATTTGGGGGGCCAAAGAGAAAAGTGATCAATGATGTAGAGTGTGCTTAAGGAGAGCCACATGGAGAGAAAACATGCTCTCAGGCTTTCACAGAGAAGCACATTGGCCAAGCAATGGCTGTGACTCATCCATATGCCTGACACTGACAAAGGTTCTACAATCTGATGTACAGGATCTCAGGATAAATCCTGTGGGGATTACACTGACCTAATCAGACCCAAAAGCTATAACTCTTGTTGCATAGGTCCTGCTTTACCTTGGTCTTAACCATCTAGCAGAAAAGTATAAAAATTTTATATAAGAAGTAAGCCATGCTGTTATGTTGAGCTGTAGGGGACTCAGGTCAAGAATATCTGACATTGCCAGTCAAGTGGAAGAATCAATACTATTATGGGCTACTGGATTCTTTTAGAATATTTTGCCAGTTTACATACCTATAATATGAAAATAACGGAACTTAACAAAAAAAAAGGGTATACAGATGAATGTCTATTTTGTATCTGTGTATTCAAAGTGTTTAGGATAGATATATTGTTACATTCTCTTAATGAATAGAGTGATTTGTTTTAATGGTGTTTGTAAATAGGATATTAGGTCCACATCTTGTACAGCAATTAAGCACTAGGAAGAATGTATGCAATGTGTTAACTATTGAAACTATCCTACCAATTTAATTTGAAACTGTCTCATTGTTATTTGTTTATCAATAAAATTTTGGAAAAAATATATATAAATACATTTTTAAAAAATAGCGAAGATGTGTGGCATATGCTCGTAAACCTAGTGACCTGGAGGCTGAGGCAAGAGCATCACAAGTTGGAGCTCAGCCTGGTAAATCTAGTGAGACTCTGTCTTATCATGAAAACAAACAACACCTGCAACTGTAGTTCAGTACAAAAGACCTGTATTCAATTACTAGTATGAAAAATGTATCAATTACATAATAACAGTATGATGTAAATCAATATGTAATAAATATCTACTGAATATTAAAAAATTCTCTTATATGACTAGAAGTATTATATGATTTTTATAACAACCTTTATTAAACTTCAAGTAAACCTTATGCACTCACACGAAGATTTCCTTTTCTCAGTTTTAGCTGCTGGATTTCTGCATACCATGAGTTATTAATGGTTGGTTTACTTCCTTCAGTGATTTTAGTATGGAAAAGTTAATATACATAAACATTGAATTAAGCATCAGCAGCACTAGCTTGATGTCAAGTACATATAGTTGTGCATGCTATTTCCATATTGCGGATACAAGGGCAAAAAATTTAACAACAAAATTTAAAGCAACAGATAATTTAGGCAAAGTTTTGGGGGATTATTGTTATGGTGGCATCACTAGAGTTGGTGGAATTAGCATTTCTTTTTATAAATTAATTTTATTGAGAAACAAATAGCAAGGAGACAGTTTCAAAACCGATTAGTAGGACAATTTCATTAATTAATGCATTGCATTTTGTAGTCTCCATAGTGGTTATTCATAGATAACAGACATGACATCCTGTCCAAACACTATTAATACAAATCTTTCTTCTCATTGAATTAAAAGAAAGTACCTGTATATCTATCCTATTTTGTATATACAAATACAAAATGGTCCTTCATTTGTATCCCTTTTTTATTTAGTTTTGTCAGAGATAGCATTTCTATTGAAGGTGGAGTGGTAGTCATGGTAGTGGTTATCCATCTTGATGTATTTATATTTTCCAGTTCCAAAGTTTGAACCCCAAACCATGATCATGATGAACATCGTGGCCGTCGTGTTTTGAGGAGATGTCTTGCTGAATTTCCAGGATGTCTTCAAATTGGACATCCACCTGCCCAAGCCTCCCAAATACTTGGAGAGACAGACATCCAACACATCTTGCTGGTAGTATTATTTTTGAAGGATTTTTTTTAATATTGGTGATAAATGTAGTGGTTGTCATGGTAGTAATAATACTAGAAGTAGAGAGTACATAGATTTGAAGTATAATTCTTCCTTTCTATACTCCTTATTTTGATCATTTTTTCTTTCTGATTATCTGGACTTTTTCCTGACATTTGTATGTTACGTGTTTGGGTATTTTTTCATATTCTTTTTTCTACTTGATTTAAACATTGCTTTCTTCTTTCATATTACATTTGCATTGTAACTGGCACTACATTAATGCATGATCATTGAGCTTTTATGTGTACTCAGAAATTTTGGCACTTATTAGAATTGGCCCTTTTGATGAAGGTGTTATTAATGTGTTAAAATATATTCCCTGTTAATAAAAAAGCATTGGATTTTGATGTTGTTTTCTAATTTGTGGTTTTCTATGTAAATGCTTCCACTAAGGGTCTGTTTCTGTTACTAAAAATTAGTTCTAACAGTATATAGGTGTATTGAAGATATCTAAACAAAAACTAAGAGGGCTGCTATGATTTTCTGATGACAAAGATTTATATGTACTACATATAAACTTGCACCAGACCTACACACGTGCATGGTAATATGTAAGTATACCAGGTTAGTAGGGCATTTGTGTTAAATTGTGTTTGCTTTTCAGAAAATCGTACCTCATTCACTCATTCTTGATCACATAAATGTCTACTCTGAAAATTATCAAATCATAAGTAAAAATGACACATAAAGATGGATAAGGCGCTGGAGAGATAGCTCAGTAGAATAAGTGCTTGCCTGGCAAGAGCTAAGGGCCTGAATTCAATCCTTGGATCCACCAAAAAAAAAAAAAAAAAAAAAGGTAGATTATATTTTGGGAAATAGAAATCACATTATAATTAAAAAGAGTGTGAAATAAGACTTTTTAAAAACTGACAGTTTTTCTCATCTTCTGTTAAGAAGGTAGATAACTGAGAATATACAATATAATTACATTAAAATAATTATCTTCTGTACCAAAATGCTAGATAATACACAAAGTCACTTATTTTGTAATTCTGTCTTATAGGCAAAAAAATCCACTTTCCTTTTAAAAAAATAATTTGTTTGAAGATCAGTAAGTTAAACACAAGGAAGGTAGACATTATAATATTCTTGAGAATTGTCATTTATTTAGGCAATATATATCTGGAATATAGATTTATATTATTTGTTTTCTGCAATAATTCCTTTCTTGGAGCAGGGGAGATGGCTCAGTGGATTAAGTGGTCTCCTGGGAAATGCAAGTTTCTGAGTTCAATACCCATTTCCACAAATAAATAAATAAATAAATACAAATAATAATAATTCCTTTCTAATAATCTTTATCTATTTTGGACACAGTACGGTACTTGATTTTGATAATTGCAATTTAATGTAAAACACTTTCATATATTGTGTCTATTTTGACAAATTCTCTAATGTTGGAAGAAAAAATAAAGTGGCACAATGTAGATTTTGAATCTTGGGTATATTGCAAGATATAGACATAAATAAGTAAATATTTTAACATGGCATATGGATATATATTTTTATTCAAAAGTCTTGGGTTTGTCATTATTTTGTTCAATGTACACAACATATAGTACAAGGAAGGCAAAAACTTCACTGCCTCAATGTTAGGTGTTTTTCATATTTCTTATTTATATGAAGAATATTTAATGACCAAATTTCTGTGCTGCCTCTAGTTATATATCTCAGTATGACCTTGACAACATACCTATTCAACTATATGAAGAAGGAAAACCTTAGATCACATATAAAAACATTATCCTATGACTGTCCTGAAAATGTTGTTCACCTGTTTCTAGTTACCCAGATTTCAATACCGTGGTTAGAGTGGATTGCCATGGAATCTGGTGTATGCAGCAACTCTCTTGTTAAGGAAGATGTGTGACTTGCCATAGTAAGTACACTGCAGATCACTAACAAAACCCCTGCACTATCATCACTGAAACACTTTTAGCCCTACATAGTGTAATTCTATAAACACAGTCTCAAAAAATGATGTCATTGCCAAAAGTAAAATTGTATTTCATTTACCAGAAATATTTTTTTCCAAAATTAAACACAATGTATATGTTGATAGTGTTCTAATTATTGCATATATCATAACCTTACAAAGAAAACATAACATAAATTTTGATCTTCCTCTTATTTCAAAGTTCTCTTGATTTTAATATTACATAATATATTTATCTTCCTTTTACTGTTAATAAGGAAATGAAAATACCTGACAAATTATGCCAAATAAATAAAATTCAGGATAATGAATTAAAATCTAGATTGAATTTAATATGAATGTAATAGAATATTTTAATCAAGATACATTTTAATCAAATATTAAATAAAAGCTCATGACAGTAGTTCATTAAAAATGCTTCCCTTAACATATTGTTTGTATCATTACTAAAGTAAGGCAATTGAACATAAAGTGTATTTAACTACTATATGGGAATTAATATAATATTAAATAAGAATAATGTAGATTTTACTTTTAGAAATCAATGAATATTTTCGTACTAATTGTTGTAGTGAAAAATTATTCTATTTTTACCAAATTTGCATATTGAGCTTTTCAAATATTTTTGAAATTTTTATTAACAAATAATCTTTTATAATGTAACTTATGTATGAATGGTATACTCATTAATATGTCAGCAAACTACCAACTTTTTCCATCCTATGTCATATGATGACTATGACATCCTAAGTCAAATTTATATATAAATGTGGATATTTTTAGTATCAGCATAAAACAATATTTTACAGATTGTATTTCTATTATAGATTAACAGAACAAAAAAGGTGTTTGACACTTGGCAATTATTAAGCACTTTATAATAAATTCAACTTAATATTTTTGTGTATTTTTTAAAATATGGAATTTTTGTAATTTTATTTTGCCTTAAATATCTCATCAGTTAAGTAAAAAAGGCTCAGAGACTTACTTTTCTAACAAATAATAAAGATTAAAAAACAGAATGTACCAGGGCCAGGGTTATAGCTCAGTGGCACAGTGTCTGCCTCGCAAGTTGAGGTCACAAATTTGATTCCTGGTACAAAAAAGAAAAAGAGAGGGGAGGTTGATAGAATGAGCTAACTCTAAGTATGGATAATCACTTCATAAATGTTATGAAATTATAAAAGATAATCTTAGAAATTTTTGTTTGTTTTCCAAAAAAAAAAAAGGAAAGATTTTCTTTTGTTTTTCATTCCTGGACATGATCCCAACACATCACTATAGTAAAAAAGTATTTCACTTGTGAGCTATGAGCTATAAACTCATTTGTTTATTCTCTAAAGTGATAATCACTATATTAAAAGTACATAACATTAAATGTGTTACAGTTGTGAATAAGTTTATTGACCAGGGCCACCCAAAAGCTCAGCAGATTAAAGCACCTGCAAACAGGCACAGGGGCTGGGGATTCGATCCCTGGCCTCCTGTGCTGATCCCACCCCCTTGTCTTGTGACTGAGACTGGACTGGGTGTGGTGGTGCACACCTGTAATCCCAGCTCTTGGGAGACTGTAAACAGGTGGATCACTACTAGTTTGATGTATGCAGTGAGACTCTGAACACCCTGTAGAACCTTCCCTAAAATATAACTAATAAAATAAATAAATGCATAAATTTATTTTTCAATAATTTTATGAGAAATATTTTAGTCAATTTAACATACAATTTTGTGAATATTATACTCTATCCTATTATTTTTATAGTAGTAGGATATTTAGTCCTGTGTGTTCTAATATGTATATTTCTATTTTTAGTTAGTTGCTATCTTAGTTACTTTTTTCTCTCTTGCTGAGACAAACTGCCCATAGTTCCAAAGCAGGGTGGCAAAAGACAAAGCAGCAATTGTTCATGGAAGAGGTGAAGCCAGCAATAACAATGATAGAAACTGAAAGGGAGAGAGAGAGAGAGAGAGAGAGAGAGAGAGAGAGAGAGAGAGAGAGAAATCAATTCTGTTTCTGCCTCTTTTATTGTCTAGGGTGAATGTAGCACTCATTCTTAACACCAGCAATGAACATAAATTAATCACAAACTCTAGGTTCAGCCACCTCTGAGACCCCATGACTGCATGAGGATTTGGGAGGACTTCCAGACACAAACCATAACATTAATTTATACATCTTTACTCCTTCAAAAAGGCTAATGAGTGATGTATTCCAGAAAATTAGCCATGTGAGGTGATGAAACCAAGCGATCCAAGTGATAATGGATTGCTGCAGGCCATGTCACTGTGAGTCTTATAATTATTTAAAGTTCCACTAATAAATACAAATATTAAGCTTAGCTATAGTTTGAAAAATATTTTCTGTAACCAAAATTTATGGAGAGACTTAATTCATCATGACAGTGTTGTAAGGTCATTGGTCCTAGGAGAAGATGCCTGGTACAAGAGAATAGAGCCCTGATAAATAGATTAATGACTTCTGGGGAGAGCTTTGCCTTGAAGGAATGGATTAGTGAACACTGGAGCAGGGTTACTAAAGCAAGGCTGTATCTAATACTCTTGATCTTCTGCTCACTTTTTTTGCCATTATGGTTTAATGCCACACACTGGAGAAGAGCCGCTCACTCCTCAGAAGGAAGGAGGATGCCACTGTCATGCTTTTGGACTTACATAATTTTAAACTCCTTGCTGAGTTACCATGTGTTGGTGTTTTGGTACGGCAACAGAAAACAGAGATAAAGCACAAAGAACAAGTCAAAGAAAAGTTAGAACATTGTGAATTCTTGGTAGAGAACTTTGGGACAATAGATAGAACTGATGTATTTGGACATGTAAATGCAAGATGAAAGCTAACTGGTGGAATCTCTTACTCTTATGAAATTAATGACAGAGAAGTCATGTTACATAAAAATAATTAGATACTAGTAAAAACAAGTAAAAACAAGGAGTAGGACAAAAACATAATGATATTGTCATGTAGACACATTGTTTACATGAATAAAATGTAAAAGTTATGTTTAACTACACTAACATTGTAATGTATCACTGAAAAGTGATAGGATCAAAATGGTGGTGGAAAGATTTTTCTCTATCTTATAGTATCCATGATGTATATGAAATACATAAATCATGAAAGAAACAGTCTCTAAATCCAGCATTGTGTATACTTAAGAAAAATGGTGCTCTGAGCTGAAAGTGTTTGTTTGCAAATTGCCTGAAGAGGAAGAGATAAAGCAAGGAGTAAACCTTTTTATCTTAAGGTATGCCTTTAAAGCTATGAGGACATACTACAATGAAAACTTTTAAACATCTAAAATACATAGTTTGTTATTTGTTCTAATTAACTAACTGCTACAACTTGTGAATAAATATCTCCCCAAAGCCTCATGCAAATACAGGTGGTGCTTTTGTAGAGGTGATACTAAAATTGATTATAGTGTAATGCTAAGATCAGAGACTCTACAATTAGGGTGTGAGTGCCACCCATGATGTGTAGCCTGTGTAAAGTGTAAGAGAAGATAGACCTGTGGTCTTCTTGCTTGTTTTGCTACCGTCGGCCCTCCGCAAGCTGTTTCTCCTTTGCAGCATCTATCTGCCATACCACGCTGCCTGGGAACCAGCCAGTGATGGGCTGACACCTCTACAAACTGTTGAGAGGACAAAACGAGTAAGTAAACCTTCCCTTCACTTGTGGAAGTTATGTATTTTGCCTCAGTAATAAGAAAAGTAACTCAGACTTTAAAATATATAAGTTTTAAAGAGCATATGTAAGATGTTGCATAATATGTAAGATAATAATATGTAATATTTAGGAGGGAAAAATTCTAGAGATACATAATACAGGAATTCTAGCTAGAAGGATGCATATTATTTAAAAGCAATTTTCACATATAACTATGGTTTTTGTATGCTAATCTAATTCAGTTTTATTTTAAATTTCATTATTTTGTCACTACCTCATTTTGTTTATATATATATATATATATATATATATATATATATATATAATTTCTTTTATATATCTTATGTTTCTTTGGACTAGTAAGTTCAAAGTAAAGCATTGGCAAGTTCAGTGTCTGGAAAGGACCTTTTCCTGAGCCTTGGAAGCCTGTCTTCCAACCTCCTCATACACTAGAATGGACAAAGAAGCTCACTTGCATCACATTTATAAGAAAAGTAATCCTATTCATAGAATCATTACTCTTATCACTTAGCTATTTTGTAAAACATGGACCTCCAAATAACATCCTATTTTTTTGGTTAGGATTGCATATGTTGTGTAGAAACCCTGGCCAAATAAGTGTATGAGGTATGTATACAAAAGGAAAGGACTTTCTTTAATCCTGGAATGCATAGTTAGATTTTAGAACAGGACAGTATTCAATAGAATTAAAAGCAGTGGTGTTCAGAGATGTTTGCTTTGGCTATTGTGTCACCCCATGCAATTGTTTAAACAAGGTCAACATGTGTCATATAGCCAACTATCATGGCTTGTGTCAAGGTGTTCCCCAAGCCTCAGGTGGTCATAGAACACAGAACTTTTCAGAGGTAGCCAAATCCAGAGTGTGTGGGATTAATTCTGGGATTAATGATATGTGATTAGTAAATCAGTCTGCTGGTTGGTTTGCATAGTTCTGGAAAACATTAAGGCTGTGGTATCCTAGTTGAGAAGCCTGCATATAAGGGACAGAAAGAATCTTGTCCTCCTTGCTTGTTGCTTGTACTATTTTATGCTGCCACATACTGCTCTTTGCAAAGCCACCCTGATCTAGAACCACCCAATTATGAACTGAAACCTCTACAAAGTTACAGCTGAATAAATCTTTCTACCTTTAATTTTGGATGTCAGGCGTTTTGTCCTCTCAACAAGAGAAAAGTAACTAAGAACCAAGCCATCCCATTCCAACCCTGTGCCCTGACCAAAACTCCTACACAATACGCTATAAATGCTTTTTTCCTATGTGTGTGCTTCCAGGTCCTTAAGTTGTAAATGAATAACAGTAGAGGTCTCAGCTCCCAGCAGCTTCCCTAAGACTCTCTTATGCTCAAGGAGTGACCACTCTAACTCTCTCAGAAACTATACTAAAGTCTTATTTCCTTGAAATCTTTTTTCATTTTCATGTAGCTCTGGTCCTACAGTGCCACAAATAGTGACTGTTGTGAGGCACAAACACACATATGGAGCAAAAAAAGGTTGGATGATCACTGTGTTTTATGAAACTGCGAGGCAAACCTGCAACTACAAATCTGAGGATGGGACAAGTCTCCAAGAGCCTGAAGAGGAACGAAGACATCTCTGTAAAAGAGACAGAACTACCAACAAGATAGCCTAGAATATATGGGCAAGGCCAAAGGGAAAGCTTTTCACAACAGAGGTTATCACTGTCTAGTTGCTTATGAAACAGGGTCAGATTTTCCTTATATACACTTTCTTTTGCCACTAGTGTTTAGCTTCTCACTTGTGTTACTATCATAAGGTTACATAGACATCTCTTAGCTGTCCAATTACTAGGTAGGTGGAGTAGTTCATTTTTCATCTTCCTCTTTTTAAAAAATGTTTCTTTCATTGCCTATGATATGGAGCAAACTTTATCTGGAGAGGAAAACCAACATAGGCAACACTATCAATGTCTCTTAAAAAAAAACCTGACTACAAAATACAATTTTAAAATAGAACAAAATTAAATTAAAAATAAAAATGTAGAAAAAGGAGAAAAACACAAGAAGAATTTTAAAAAAGAAAAAAGGGCTAAAAGGCAACAAAAGTCAAGTCAACCAAGCATGCTGCACCAGGATAACAGAAATATAGAAAAATAGAAACTGCAACCAGTATTGTGACAAGCCTCAAAAATGCCATAGGCATCTGAAATTGCAATGTGATTTAAATCCAGAAGTCTTGAGGGCCAGCCAAATAACTCAGTGGATTAAAGTGCCTGCTTAGGCAGACACAGGGGCCAGGAATTTGATCCCCAGGACTGCTGTGCTGGCCCCTCCCCCCAGGGTGCCCAGAGAGGGCTATTGAGACTGGATATGGTGGTGTACACCTGTAACCCCAGCACTTGGGAGGCTGTAGACGAGAGTATCACTAAGAGTCCGATCTAAGCAGTGAGACCCCATACACCCTGTACACCATGTCCTAAATACAAAAACACAAAAATTAAAAAAAAATTAAAAATCCAGATGTCTTATGCATGGTACACTTTTCCATCTGTCTGTTCAATCTGTGCTAGTAACTGACACCAACATCAGCAGAGGCTCTGTGTGCACTCAACAATTTTGTCTTTTTTTCTCTTTTTCTGAAATTTCTATAGAAACTTGTTTATATAAGTTTTAAGACAGAGCCTCATCTTAAATGCTTGACATGAAGCAAATTGGTTTTATAGAAGTATATACAGTGCTATCCATACGCAGTGCAGAGGTACCTTCATTCATGAACATGATTTTTTTCATGATTGCAGTCACAAGACAAATTTGACAAGAACCAAATCGAGTGCAAGTTTTAGTTCAGTGTTGACTTATAGGGAAATCTGATTCCATTCTCATAACACTTCTCTTTGCAACATGAATCACGGAAAGAATCAAGTTTGCAAACTGAGGCACTACTCTAAGTTAAGTATTTCCACTGGTATTCAAGAGATAAACATAAAAATGGGAAGAAAAAATCTACTATAGGGAATAGTATGAGCAAATAGTAAACATACATAGGTTCTTAACTCCAGCATGCCTGTCAGCAACACTCTTACAAGAATGCAAATAACAGTCTTGCTTTCTCTTCCTTTAGGGTTCAATATGGATCTATACTAGTCATTTATCCTTTTGCAACTGAGGCTCCCCAAAGATATTCTATGTCTGTTCATAATGGGTCCAGGTGGAGAGAGAAAGACACATTCCATTGCACTTTGGGGTGGCCCAACCTACTTAGAATTTCTCATCCTCTGTGCAACCATGGTCACATGCTGAGGTAACATATGATTTTTAGGTGAGATGAGGCATGGACATGCTGTCCATAGGTGTCATTAAAAAGAAAATAAATGAGCAATTAACCACTAGGAAGAATGTATGCAATGTGTTAATTATTGAAACTGTCCTACCAATTTGATTTGAAACTGTCTCATTGCTATTTGTTTATCAATAAAATTATGGAAAAAAAATTAAAAAAGAAAAGAAATGAATATCATTAAAAGCTGAATACAAAGTATTATGTTCATAGAATACATGGTACCTCACCAAACAAAACAGTGTAATTTGTAAGATGAAAATGCCTTCTCTGTAGAAGCACTTAACCAGCAGACTTTCTTCCTTCCAAAGGCAGATGAATTATAGAGACCTCATGCTGACACAAACAAGAAAATTGCACAGGAAAAGAAGCAAGGTTCATAAGTCAAAGAGAGGTAGCGCAAAAGGAATTTAAATTTGATGAAAATTAGCAGATGCAGCAACATATATCCTATGGGAATATTTTCTTAAAATTTATGAAAACATAAAAAGACATAGTTGAAATAAGAAATTGAATTGCTACAATAAAACAATATAAACAGCAAACTGGAAAGTTTTGATATATAGACACGTTCTGTTTTAGACTGTAGGTGGCTGGGATGGGTTAATTTTAGTAATAAGTTTAGCTAGGCTACTGGTATCCAAATATTTTTTCCAAGCACCAGTATATTAGTACTGATACAGAAGTTTTTAAAGATAGAAATAACACTAAAATCATTTCAGAATTTCAGATTATTTTTCACAACGTAGACAGACAGGCCTCATATTTTCAGTTGGAGGCCTTAAGAGAAGACTTAAGATTTCTAAAGGCATCTTAAACCATGCATTAGCATCATCACCACAACCACATCTTTCCTGGGTCTCCAGGTGCTTAGCCTACCCTGCAGACTGACTCACCCAGCTTTACGTTTATGTAAGACAATTTCATAATAAATACCTCCTCATCCAATTTCTCTCCCTTCTCCTGCTTTGACCCTCACTCCCCACCACACACATACCATAGATGCCTACACAAAAAGAGTTAACTAAAACCTGATAATGTTTGGGTCAAGGTTGCATCACATCTGTAATGATTGTGCCGTAGCTTATAGCCAATTTGAAAATATCCTGTTCTCCTTAACACCGTAAGCCTTGTAACATCACAGCCTAACACACATGCTTGTGGAGGCACTCTTGTGGACAAGACTGCTGCGCTAGCTCATGGGGCTGTTAATGGTGTTTAATGCTCCATAATGTTTATAAATGGTTGTTACTGGTTTCTGTATGTCCTACACTAAAATTTTTGTATTTATTGTAGAACATAGTACTATTAGTTAAGAAAAGGTATGAGAAGCCTCCTCAAGCAGGTCCTTGAGGATGTAATCCAGAAGGAGGCATTCCTACAACTGCAGTGAAGACTGTCTTCACTTGTAGTAGGAGCCCAGAAGAAGACAGTTTTATTGAGGATCTTAATCTTCTGTAAGCCTAGGTTAACGTGCATACACACAATATTTTAATGAAAAATTATGGAGTAAAAGAGACACAAAATTTAGAAACATTTTAAATTTATTGATAAAAATACAACAATATTTAAGAATACAAATAAAAAATATTTTTTAAAGCAGTAAGATGTGTGCGTGTGCGTGTGTGTGTGTGTGTGTGTGTGTGTGAATGGAACCATTATTGAAAAGTCCAAAAGTTTTGAAACATTGAAATTTATGTTTAAAATGTCACTTTATGAAAAAGTTATCATTGAAAAAAGAAACATATACTGTTGCCTGAGAAAAAATATGTCTGCAAAGTATAAAACCAACTAATGCCCACTAATGTATGATCTGGGCCCTTACATTCACTCACTGTTCTCACTGACTCACTTGGAGCTTTTTCTAGGCCTATCAGCTCCATTCACAGTAAGAGTCTTATACTATTCTTTTGTTTGTGTATCTTCTATACTGATATTTTCTATACTTCTTTTACATTTAGATGGTTAGATACAAAACTGCTTTGCAGTTTGTTGCAGCTGCCTACTGCATTTGATACAGTAACATGCTGGAGAGCAGAGAAATAGATTTCATTCAAAAGCTCATGGGAATAGCAGGCTCTGCCATTTATGTTTCAGCGAATACACACTATGGTGCTTACACAAGGACCATAATCTTTCACATTTCCTACATATGTTACTGCTAAGTGGTACATAATTGCTTGTGTATATTTGTACATGTGTGTATGGACAGATATAGAAATGAAAACTGCACAGTTATATTCATTCCACCTAACTTTTTTGCTCCCCTCATATTTATATGCAAAATATAATATTAGTAAATAGGTAATTTCATCATAAGTCTTAAGCATCATGTATAGATTTAGTGTCTCCCGAGATGTCTGAAAGCTTTAAAAATGTTTTTATTACCGCTATAGAGATATGGTAAAATATGACATTCTGAAACATGGAAGAGGGCCCTCATCACAACCAGACCACACTGATAGCTCATCTGTGAGTTTGAGCCTTGTGAATAGTGAGAAATATATTTCTATTACTTAATAGTTTGTTATAACAGGCTACTTAGTCTTAGTAGTTTGTTATAGCAGGATATACTGTCCAAGAAAACACACACACACACTATATATATATATATATATATATATATATATATATATATATATTATCTGCTATGTTTTTCTGTAGAACTTTTACTAATACATTCATAAATATGAAAGCATTTTTCAAGAAGCAGGAATATTATGTCCCCAAAGGCATATTTTTCTGCTAGTTTAATAGAAGTAAATGCTTTCAGACTACACTACAGAAGAAGTCAAAGGCTTAAAAATATTAGTAAAGATAACATGAAAGACAAAAATGCCACACTAATTAATTTAAATCCCATAGTAAAGCACGGGGAAATTTTCTGCATTGTCTCTAAATCACAAAATCAGACACCGTAAAATTCTTTTTTTACCATTGTACAAATCAAAATAGGTGTATCTCATCCTGCTTAGATTTAAATTAGGTATCAAAAGAGGTGTGTTGCTGAAGAGAGTAGAGATACTCACAAGAAACTAAATTTATTGAACTAACTGAAGAATAAAATGGAAGAAACAAAAAAAGAAGAAGAAAAAGAGCCTTGAAGACATCTCAGGCATCATAAAGGCCACACCCACTAAAGGATCAAAAGTACAAAAGGTTCAAGCTTGCAAAAATGTAAACAATTCATTTGAGAAATTCTCTTCTGGGCCTCTAGCTCAAGAAAGGCTGCTTCCTTTTGGTCCTGGGGATTAGTTTCACGCTGGTCATCTGGAAAACACTCAGAGGTCACTACAGCCATGTTCCAAGAGGACCTGGTTGCTGCTTGCCCTGACAGCAGAGCAGGGCATTTCCCAGGTGATTCTGACTTTCAATGCACCATACGGGCTTCGGTCAAAGGAAATCCTTTGAGCAAAGCAATATGCTTCTGAAAGGGTAATGAATAAATCTTAAGAAATAGAAATCAAAATCAAAGATGTAGCAAGTTGGAAAAACCAAGAACATGGAATGTCAGTCAAGCAAATCGTCAGGCCACCAACAGAACCAGATCCAAGAGAGCGGCTCTGTGTGCTGTAAGCAGCAAAGGCATAGGGGAAGGCCACACAAGCCATCTTGTGCTCGCCTCTTCCCCTGTGTATCCTGGATGCCAGCCTCTAACCTAGAGAATTTAATCTTTGGCCTTTTGGATTTCAGCCTTGATTGGACCTATTTTTTTTCTATCCCCAATTCCTTTTTTTGGAATAAATGTATTTACTGGGTGCCACTATGTCTTGGAATTAAGTTAATTAGTTTTGAATTATACATGTTTCATAGTTAAGAATTTGCTTGTGCACATAAAATTTTGAGCAATGCTGGAATTATTAAGGCTTGGGGGAAGGAACATTTTTGTGCTCAGTTTATGCAGCCCAGCTCTACTTCACTAGGTACAGTCACAAACTTGCGTTTGTTTGGACATCAGGTATAACTTAAGGACATGATTTGAGCTCATGTTGAAAACAGGTGGAATGTCACAGTTACACTTAATAGTAAAATTGAACTGAGCACCTCCTTCAGAGGTTGGTAAAGTGCACATCTGGATGTGTGTAGGTGAGAAATAGGGTGTATGTTTAGTATGGCTGCTTCATTTCTGTGTTGTTCCTCAGATCTACTTCCAGGGCACCATGAACTGTGAAGAGTGACTGCCACACTCCTCTACAGTGAGGTTTCTTCCTTGGAGCTTCCAGCCTGTGGAATGGATGTCCTGAAATCACGAAGCCACTCTCCTTTTACATTATGTATTTTGAGTATTTGGCTTTATAAATAGAAAGTTGACTAATGCATTTAGCATTAATGTAATCAACTTGTACATCAGTGCATACTTATTAAAAATAAGAGTAAAAGATTTTATAACACCAAAAACAAGAATAACACTCACTTTTTACTTATTTGTCACCAGGTTTTCTTTTTCTCTTTTTGAGTCAGGATTCAGTATGTTGTTCAGGCTAGACTGGAACTCACTTTCTAGCACATGTGAGCCTCAAACTCCCAGAAATTCTCCCTCCTAAGTGCTAGCATTAAAAACATGTGCCAACTTTCCTAAACTTCACTAGAAATTTTATGCCATAGTATAGAATAAATCAGAGATATACTTCATGCATAAATGTGGAAAACATAATTTACTTATAATACTATAAACCAATTAGATTATGCTAATTCCTTTTAAGATTTATTCATAGTTTAAATTGTTATTAACTACATGATGGTGCTTAATATAAATAGTTTGGTGAAGATGAATACTTGAATTTTTGTTACTTTAAATTTAGAAACTTTTTTAAAAATAAAAACATATTTCATAGTTATGTCTAAAATAATGAAAAATAAGTAGGCCTGAAAATTTGGCAAAAGACAAAAATCACTAATTCAATGAATTAAATGCATTCTCCAATTTGCATGGTAGATATATCTGATATGTGTTTACACAGAAAATGATTTCAGTTTAATGCACTTTTTTTATTTGAATGTGTTTATCTCTTACCATAAAAAGCATTGTCAAAATGGGCAAAGTTACAGTAGTAATTGAAAGTGAATTATTTTTATAATAATATTGTCATATAAATACACTTATAACAGCAGAGAAGGTTAAACTGTCAAATATACGTGAATTTATTTATTTATTTATTTATTTATTTATTTATGCATTTATTTATTTATTTGGTACAGGTTCTCTCTATGCAGTTCAGACTCATAGTGGTCTTGTGTCTCAGTCTATCTAGCTCTGGGATTACAGGCATGTGCCACCATACCTGGTTTCAGTGACTGGCACATCATGCCTGGGGTTCCGTGATCAGCATACTATGAAGTACTGGGGGTGGAACTTGGGTCTTGTGCTTGTCAGACAGATGCTTTGACTGCTGAGCTATCTGTCCAACTCCATGACTTTAATTTGTGTGGAAATTTGAACTAGCTTTAGAGAGGGGATTGAACTCAGGCCCTTGCGCTTGCCAGGCAAGTGCTTATTCTACAGTCATCTCCCAGGCACTGAGATTTTTTTTTTTTTTGATGTTCTAGACTTTCATTAAAATACTTGTATTGTTGGAATAAGTCATATGGTTTCTAACATGAATATTTTGAATCCTCTTGTGTATGTTTATTATTATTTTTAAAATTAATTTTATTGAGAAACAAATAGCTATCTCTTAATTCAATGAGAAGAAAGATTTGTACTTATAGTATTTGGACAGGATATCATGTCTGCATCTTGTACTGTGAATAACCACTACAAGGACAACAATATGCAATGTATTAATTATTGAAACTGTCCTACTAATCAGTTTTTGAGTTTTTTTTAAATGAAGTGTAAACAATGGAAGAGAATTGATATTTTATTGAACTACCGAGTAGATGAAGTCATTTTCTTTCTTTTCTTTTCTATAGAGCTCAATTTTTCCTCTCAATATTTTTATATGACAAGTTAATGAGATATAGTCAAGTGATGAAAAAATGCATAGAGAAAACTATATTTCTTTTTTATTTTGGCTGTAATGGAGATTGAAGCCAGAGCCTTCACACTGAACTACAAACCCAGCCACTTTCATTTTTGTATTTTTGTTCAAGGTCTCACAATTTTACCAAAATGAAGGCTGAACATATAATCTCCCTGCTGTACCTGTACTTGGTGTTTGGATTACAGGTCTCTGCCACTGCACTCGGTTTTACATTTTTGTCAAAAAGACATTCATAGAGCATTATGTTAACATTTAAGATCATAACTGGAAGAAAGCTTTCTTCTTGATAATTATATAATATGCTAAAATTTTTTCATTTTAAGAACCAATTTTTTTTGAGGTGGGGCTGGCTCTGTGGTGGGGCTGGTGCAGCACGTGGTGTCAGGGATCAAACTGCAGTCTGTGTGTTTACAGAAGCTTTCCTAAGCCGGCAGTTCAGACCGCTATCTTCTGTCCAAACAAAATTTTCATTTTAATAAATCTTCAGAGCATACAATTAAATATTTTACAACAGCAAAAATAACAGCAACTAAAAACTTCTTCATGTCATTCATATGGTTATCTACAATAACAGAAAATAGAAATTGAAAAATGCCATAAAATTGTGTAAGGTTTTGTTTAAGTTACATGTCTAATTATTTACAAGCTTGAAACATGTTCTAACAGAAAAGAAGCTGGCTTCCAACTCAATTCTAAGCTTGTCCATTTCTGTTTAATCTTTTTCCTAATTTGAAAGGAATTTAAGAATAACGATTGACTCTTGAGCAGAATAACACATATTTGATGCTGTCATGAATCTACATCAGCAAAGTTCTCTGAGGATAAATAGCTTTTGCAGTGCTGTAGATTAAGTTTTCCATGAAAGTAATTAATTCAGTTGATCATCCTTGCCCTCTTTGTCATAATACCCTGCTCTTTTGAAACATTTCCATTCCATTTGTAAAATGACTGTTCTCATCATCAGAAATCTTCACTAGTCTGGATCACTATCCACGTATACACAAGGTTCATTTGAGAATTTGAGACTTTCTTAACCCCCAAAATAAATAATTTTTCAGTACGTTTTCAAACTTTTTGAGCATTGTAAATTCATTATGTGCTCAAAACACCTTGTCAAATATCATAGTTAATACATTATTTGCTACAATAAATATACAAATAATATTCAGATTATTATAACAGAATAAATATATGTTTAATTTAGCTTTCATATTTCTATTTAGGAACTTCAATAGGAAAACCAGGAGACACCATTAACATAATTTAAAGAGTAGAAACAATTACTACAAAATACTGCCATTCATTCAGCAGAAAACAATGTATGAAAAATGTTCTAAAAACCATGCAGTAACAAAGGCATAAAGCATTCTTTATTTTACTTAACACAGCATTACAACCCACTAGTGTGTAAAAATGTGCATTTATCCTCTCAATGCCACAGTTTGATGTCATTGATTAAATAATACTCCTGTTAACACAGAAAGCAGGAGTAACTTAAGCAATGTTATTATAAAAAAAGATTACTATGCTCACGTTAGTTGAACAGGACCATAAAATTGCCTGCGGCTCTTTAAAGTACTATAATTTGTAGAAAAATATAAATGATGCTCCAGTGATTTTGCTATAATATTTCCTGCTTTATGTAAAGAATAAAACAAAAGCATCATAAAACAAATTGCTTATTGTAGTAAAATATTCTAAAAGTTTATTGTGAGAAATTTCACCTTTTGCTATAAAATTGGTCAATGCATGCAAATTACAGAACAACATTACAGCAAGATGAATACATTGAAGAATTATTTTTAAAATATTTAAGCTTTTTCCACAAATTCCAGTGAATTTTAAGTACTGGCACTGATTTTAAATAGCACTAACATTTAAAGAATTATCTTGTAATGTTCCAGTTCTATTTGCCAATAAAATGAGAGCATATCCCAAAAAACAGGTACTTTTTTCTGAATAGATAAGGATTTAGGAGTTCTGGATTAAACATTCATCTTCTACTTCAGTATCTGAAAATGTGCAATGTGCAAATGGTATGATCTACATCTTTGTTAATATGTGAAAGCCATGAGAATGCATCGGTTCCTAGACACAGTTCCATAATTTTTCTTTTCTTTCCCAAAGCACAAGCTTCCGAGTGACTTTCCACTTCCCTCTTCCGCCAACGTAGTAAATCAAAGGTCACTTCCTGCTTTGATTGGAAGCATAGCCTTCACTTTATGTCATCTCCAAAGAACAGCACGATACTGAACTAACTCAAGCATAGGTAAAATGCATGACAGGGGATTCAGGGAAGAAGGAAATACAGTGGGGAGGAGGTGGGAAAGAAAAATAAGCTCAGAATAGAGTGAAAATGGGCATGCAAACAAGTGTTCTTCAGAAGACTCTAGGAACCCAATTATCCAGAACTTCTAAAATCAAGTTTTTGCCTCCCAGGATTGTCTGTTCAGACCACAAAAGTGGTCTGCTTCATTTATCACAAGGAAGAGTTATATTAAATCAGCTTTAATTTTCAACTGCATGTCTTGATCACTTAAAAAGCCTTTTGAAGAAGGCAGAAAAATGTACACCATATATCCAAGTTTATGTGCTGGAAATAGAATGCAGCAAAAAGTAGGATGCCTCTTCTAAAAAATAAAATGATGTTCTCTATTATCATAATAGTTCATAGAGAGGAAAAGACAACGCTAGCATCATGCTGGCATCTTCATAAACTGTGCCGAAGCTGCAAGTACCACATCATGAACACAGCCTAGATTGAAAAAATGTCTTCCCATCCAAGCCTCAAGTCACTATGTATCATGCTCCGTGCATGAATGGATGAGGAGGAGGACATAGAGCAGAGAACAGGAAGAGTGTTACAGATCCTGAAATGTATGTGACTGTGAACAAAAAAAAAAAAAAAAAAAAAAAATAACTGAATAAAAACCTAACCATTGGAAGGAGAATTTGTAGCATTTCTAGAAGACAAATGATAGAATATAGACAGATAGATAGATAAATAGATAGATAGATGATAGAGAGAGAAAAAAAATTTATGTATATATTCTCTATATAGACATACATATATATACTCTGTCTGTCTATCTATCTATCTATCTATCTATCTATCTATCTATCTATCTATATTTGGGTGTCGATGTATGTGACAAATAGTATCTATTCTCTTTAATTAACTATCCTTTTACAGTTTAACTAATCTATAAATATTTTAGAAGAATATGCTACATTTGTATACTATAGTTGTGAATATATGAAAAATTTTAAAATATGTTTAAATGTTTACATTCTCTACTAAGTTATATAAAAGTATTCTCACAAATTGCTAGACCTGGGCTAGCACACAAAGATCTGGGCTGTTAAACAGTAAATATTGGGCTGGAGAGATGGCTCAGTGGTCTAAAGCACCTACTTAGAACAAGCTTAGCAAAGCATCAGGGACCGCGGTTCAATCCCCCAGCACCACATGCCAGCCAGCCCTGCCCCCTGGTGGGCTGAGCTGGCCACACACACCACACACACACACTCTCTCTCTCTCTCTCATAAATAAAAAAAAATTAAAAAAAATAAACAGTAAATATTGACTGATTAATAGGCCTGGTTAATTCAAATACAAAAACTGGGTTTATTTATGCTAAGAGGAATCTTGTTGTTCAAATGTATTTGAAGATTTATCCAGAACTGTTGTAGCATATTATAGAACATATATATTTCTTTTTGTAAGGGGAAAAATTGCTTCACTTTATTATAGATAAAAGCTATGTAAACCTTCTACTATGTACATGCATGTTTATTTCATTCTTTAGAAAATATACCTCTGAGTGGCATTGGATTGGAGAACAAGCACATATCCATGGTGACTGAAACAATTTTTTTCTTTATGTTTTATTCTCATTTTTTAAACATCACTTAGTATTTTATGTCTAATAGTAACAATTTTGCCATTGTGTGTTTTCTGGCAGCTAGTGAGTTTACGTTTCTTTTTTCTATTTTTAGAGTTTTATTTTGAAGAATAAAAATAAGAGCAAGGGAAACAAAAACAAAGACAGAAATATGGTAACATATAATAAATACATTACATATTTTCAAAACAAGAATATCTGATTAACAGTAATTGTTATATTATCTATTTTTATTGTCAAGTTTGTTACTCAGATATAGTTAATAGATATATTTGTTAGCAATATATATTGTTAACAGTTATAGTTATACTAGATGGGTGATATGACTGATTATTATCACATAAAGAAATCTTAAGTTTTTGTTCTCATTTTCTTTTATTACCTTCTTTCTAAAAAAATACTTTAAAGAGAGTATAGTACTAATTTATATGACATTAGAAATGGTACAGATTTAGAAGACCAAAATGTCAGGTATTTCAATCATGATTTTAGTAGTACACATTGCTGTCCTCAATGTAGTTACTTTATTTATAGATATCAACATAAAGAGTTACTCATGGTGAAATTTCTACCCATTAACAGCTATTTTCAAAACATGATGGAAATTTTTAAAACAGTTGACATATATACGTACACGGTTTTGTCCCTACCTTATTTCCTAACTTTCTCTCTCTCTCTCTCTCTCTCTCTCTCTCTCTCTCTCTCTGTTCGTTGTTTAACCCTTAAGTTTTGTTTCTTTCCATTTAATTGTGTCTGGTATAAATTTCAGTTTTTATTTCTTCTTTTGAGTCCTTATACGATAGAGATAATACAATATTTACAAATGTTGGTCTGGTATAATTTACTTATGAGTATAGCTTCAAGTTGCATACACTTACCTACAAAGGCTTCAACTTTGTCTTTATTTGTAGCTGAGTAATACTTCATTGTATAAAAACACCACATTTTTTTCATCTATTCCTCAGGTGATGGGCAATTTCATTGATTCTAAGATTTGGTTATCACAAATTGTGCTGTTGTAAACATGGGCATACAAATATCACTATGATACGATATTTTCAGTTCTTTTGGGAAAACTCCCAGAAGGAGGCTAGCTGGATTGAATGGGATTTCCAGTCCTAGTTTTTTAAGGAGTCTCCCACTGACTTGCATAATGGTTGTAACAATCTACATTCTGACCAGCAGTGGAAAAGGGTTCCTTTTTCCCTGCAGCCTCTGCAACATTTGTCATTGGTAGATCTCTTTATAATAGCCATTCTTCCTGGGATAAGATGGGGTTGCAATGTTGTTTTAATTTGCATTTCTCAAATAACCAGTAATGTCGAGTATTTTTTTTCATGTATTTATTTGCCTCTTGTATTTCTTCCTCTGAGAAGTGTGTATTTATTTCAGATGCCCATTTTTTGATTGGGTCTTTACATTTTGGGGCCCTAATAATTTTTATTTTTTTATAAATTCTAGATAGAAGACCTTTGTATGAGTGATTATTAGTTAAGATGTTTTCCAAATTTGTGGGTTGTCTTTTCACTCTGTTGATAATTTCTTTACACATGCAGAAGTTTCTCAATAGGAGGCCCCAGTTGTTAATTCTTTCTAGTATTTTCCATGCATTTTGATTTTTTTTCATGAAGTATTTGGCTACTGCTATATCTTCAAGAATTCTACCTGCTTTCTCTTCCAGGAGATTTAGTTTTTATGTCCTATTGTTTAGATATTTAGTTCATTTTGACTTATTTTAGTGCATGGTGATAGAGCTGATTCTACTTTTATTCTTCAGCAGGTAGAGAGCCAGTTTTGCCAGCACCATTTGTTAAAGAGGCTATCTTTCTTCCAGTGAGCATGTCTGGCCCCTTTGTCAAAGTTAAGATGGTCAGTGTGTTTTTAGTCGCTTCTGAATCATCTAATCTATTCCATTGATCCTCAGATCTACTTTTTCGTGCCAATGCCATGCTGAATTTATCACAGTAGTTTGTAGTATAATTTCAAGTCAGAGATTGTAATGCTTCCTGCCTCACCTTTGTTACCCAGAATATCCTTTGCTATTCAAAGTCTTTTGTGTTTCCAAATAAATTGTAAAAATTATTTCTCTAGATCTATGAGTTATGTTGGTGGTATTTTCATAAGAATTACATTAAACCTGTATAACAGTTTTAGGAGTATGGTCATTTTCACCATGTGATTCTTCCTCTCCTGGAGCAAGGAATATCTTTCCATTTTCTGAAATCCTCTATGATCTCTTTTTTGGAATACTGTAAAGTTCATTGAATAGATCTTTTATTTCTTTAGTTAGATTAATTCCAGTGTGTTTTATTTTTCATAGTACTACCATAAAGAGTATTGTTTCTCTAATTAATTTCTCTCTTAGTGTATTTGTTATCTGTGTAGAAGAATACTATTGGCTTTTGTGTATTAACTTTGTTTCCTGCTATAACATTTAATTTGAATATTAATTCTAGTACTTCTTGATGGAGTTCTTTGGGTCTTCCAAGTAGAGTATCAAGTCATCTTCAAATGATAGTTTAACTTTTTTTTTTCTTCCTTTTATTTCTCTCTCCTGTCTAATGGCTCTAGCTAATGATTCCAGAAGTATGTTGAACAGCAGTGGTGATAGAGGACATCCTTGTCTTATACCTCGTTTGAGAATAGAAGCTTTGATATTTTCTCTATTTAGAATTATTTGTTTGGCGGTTTTTCATAGACAGCTTTCATCACATTGCGGTAGTCACCATCCTTTCCAATTTTCTCTAAGTCTTTGATCATGAATGAGGGTTGGACTTTGTCAACAGCCTTTTCTGCATCAATTGAGATGATCACATGGTTTTTGGATATGGTCCTGTTGACTATTTTTCATAATCCTTAAATTATATGTCATTTTATTTTCTTATAAAATGAAAAATTCTTTTCTTAAATCCTTAAATTACAGCCAGGTCCCCTTACTCTTAAGCAGAACTCTTTCTTAAAGGGCAGGTGGTACCCCCAAGACTACCTGCTTATTCTAGCTTCAACAAGCAGGCCCAATAACCACACAATGGATAGTTCACTGAGCTGAGTGGCCCACAACGAGGTCTCAGGCTTTACCCATACTTTCAGGACTCTTTACAGCATATGTCTTTACTCTCTTCATGTTTCTCCAATCCCGGCCTTTCTGGGGTGGAGGTCCCCAGCGCAGAGGCCTGTACCCAATCTCCAGAGGTCTCTCCATGGCTCAGCAAGGCCCAGCGGAAGCCTAACCTGGGACCACCAGGCCCCAGCACACCCAACACTAGGACCTGGGGCCTGGCAACCTGCAGGGCAGGATGGCTCCCCTCCACCCTGGGGAGCCAGGAGGCACAGTCCAGGGACAGAAACACCAGTCCCCCCGCCACCTTTTCCAGGCTCCTCAGGGTCTCTCCAGCAGCCCTGCAAACAGCTGTGGGACCCTGGGATTCCTGCTCTGCCTCTGCTACACCCCTATCTGCTTCACTCTTGAAGGAAGAGATCTGCCCCTCACTCCTACCTCACACCAAGTAAGAGCCTGTGTTGTTACCCCTTCCTCCCATGACACCCATCTCTTCCTTTCCAGATCCCAAGCTCTAAAGCTATTCTGACCACCTTATTGCTTCCTCCCCAGGCTGCTCTTTCCCTAGAGCATGCCCACAGCTCACCCCGCAACCCTGCAAACCCCTCCCCACTCACAACTGATCAGCTCTCTTGATATAGTGTATCACATTTATAGATTTGTGTATGTTAAACCATCTTTGCATCCCTGGGATGCATCCTACCTGGTTGTGGTGTATAAACTACTTGATGATTTGCTGCATTCTATTTGCTATTATTTTATTGAGATTTTTGTATTTATGTTCATGGTGAAGACTGGCCTATAATTTTCTTTTTTGGTCGAATTTTCTCTGGTTTTGGTGTCAGTATAGTACTTGCTTACAGGAATGATTTTAGAAATATTGCTTTCTTTGAGTTTCACTGAAGAGTCTAAGGAGTATTTAAATCAAATCTTCTCTGAATTTCTTGCAGAATTCAGCTGTGAATCCATCTGGTCTTGGGCTTTTCTTTATTGTTAAGGTTTTTTTTTATTACATTTTCAATTTCATTGGCAGATATTCAGTTATTCAGATTTTCTATATATTCTTTATGCAGTTTTAATAATTTCTACCTATCTAGGAACCTATCTATTTCTTGTGTGTCTTCAATTGTGTGCAAGTAAGATTTCCAAAATAGCTGTTGATGACCATCTGAATTTCCTCAGTATCTGTAGTCATTTTGCCCTTTTCATTCCTTATTGCTTCAATTTGAGTTCTTTTCTTTTCTCCTTTTTAGGAGTTTGGCTAGAGGTTTATGAATTTTATTTAATCTTTCCGAGAACCAGATTTTTGATTCATTAATTTTTGTATTGTTTTATTGGTTCCAAATGCATTAATTTCTGCTCTAATCTTTATAAGTTCTTGGGCTTTGGGTTCGGTTCGCTCTATTTTTTTTTTTTCTAGAAGCTGGAGGTGCTGAATTAGAATGTTTATTTGTTCTTGTTCTATTTGATTAATGAGTGAGTTCACTGCTACAAATGCCCTCTGAGAACTGATTTCATTGCAGCCCACAAAATTCTGGTACCTTGTGCTTGAATTTTTATTGGATTGTAGAGATTCTTTAATTTCTTGTTTAGTTTCATATGTAACCCATTGGTTGCTGAGAACAGTGTTACTTAATTTATATATTTTGATGTAATTTTTGTGGTTTCTTTTGTTATTAATTTCCAGTTTCATTGCAATGTGATCAGATAATATGCATGGGATAGTTTCTGTTTTGCTGCATTACTTAAGCATGAACCATGGACTAGTACGTACCTATTTTAGAGATCATCCCCTGTGGAGCTGTAAAGAATGTGTGTTCAGATGTTTCTGAGTAGAACACTCTATGTATTTCCACTAAGTCCATTAATGCTAAGAATTTATTCACTTCTAGCTCTTTCCTAATTTTGTCTGCTTGACCTATCTTTTTGAAATAACGGAGTGCTATGTTCCCCTGTTACGACTGTGATATTGATTATTAGATTTTTCATGTCCATTAAAATTTTTTTGTATATTTATTTGCACTCACACTTGCTGCATACCTATTTATGACTATTATCATTTCCTTTGGACTTTTCTCCCATCAATAATATGTGGTTAATTGCTTTATCTTATATGATTATAATTGATTTGAAGTTCAGATTGTCTGCAAGCAGGATAACTACCCCTGACTTTTCCTGAGGTCTTGGAGCAGGTAGTATTGTTTTCTATGCTTTCAGGCTCTTAATTTCTATATGTGTTAAATTTGTTTCTTGAAAGCAGAATATTCTTGCATTTTGTCTTTCAATCCACTCTGCTGATCTATTTCTTTTAATTTGTGAATTGAGTCAATTTGCATTGATTGTTATAATTGACATATATTGACTTATCTTTGCCATGTTATCTTCCTGTTGTTGATTCCCTATTTTTCTCCTGTGTTTGTTTGCCCTATTTGATTGGTTCTTTCTGTTGTCATTCCTGGAAACATGGTCATTTTGATCCCTTTCTAGAATATATTTCCTTACTCTGTGTAGGTTTGGTTTGGTCATCATAAATTTCTTTAGTTGTTCTTTATCATGGAAGTATTTCACTTCTTCAATAAATATGAAAGAGAGCTTTGCAGGCTATATCAGTCTGAGATGGAATTTGTTTTCTTGTAGGATATAAAGTACTTCAACCCATGGTCTTCTTGACTTAATGTTTTGTGCTGAGCTATCAGCTGTTACGCTGATTGTTTTTTCCTTTAAATGTGATCTGTTTCTTTTTTCTAGCGGCTTTTAGTATTTTTCTTTGTAGTGAAATTCTAGGATCTTGATTATTATATGTTTGGGTATAGATTTTTTGTTTTTGTTTTTGGTTTTTTTTTTTTTTTGAACTGGGGATTGAACTCAGACCCCTGCACTTGCCAGAGAAGCACTTATTCCACTGAGCCATCTCCCTAGCCCCTGGGTATAGTTTTAATTGGGCTGACATTATTTGGAGTTCTATATTACCTCAGTTACCTGAATGTCAGAGTTTTTCCCAATATTTGTGAAGTTTTCTGCCATTACTTCTGCCCATATTCTTTTTATGTCATTTCTGTTGCCTCCCTCTTTCTCATTAATGCTGATTAGTCTTATGTTGTTCATCTTTGCATCATCTTGCAATTGTTGAATTATTCCCTGGATCCTAGTTGTTTTTAAGAGATTTTTCCTTACCATTTCACTAGCTGCAATGGTGTCTTCAAGGTCCGAATGTCTATGTTGACTTTCATTCAAACTGGTTTGCTTTTTTTGGGGGGGCGGGGGAAACGGGGGAAACGGGGGAAACGGGGAATTGAACTCAGGCCCTTGCACCTGCCAGGGAAGTACTCATTCCACTGAGCAATCTCCCAAGCCCTACGGTTTGCCAGCTTTTAATGGTTTTAATTTTTTAATGGCTCATTGAATCTACCCCATGAATTCTATGTTTTTCTTGCATTGCTTATTCAAGATTTTCATCATTTTTGTATTCTCCTCTATTTTTTTTTCAGTGTCATCTTTAGAAATGCTTAGCAATTCCTTCACTGTAACTTTCATTTCTTCTTACATGTGTGATTATTTCTGATCTAATTTCTTCTATACTCTTCTGCAGCTGTTTCTTCACTTCAGTTGCTATTGCTTCAGAGAGTTTAGGTGTATGGCTTCATTATTCCACGCTGATGTCTCCTGGGTTTGTTCTGGGTGCGCTTGGGGTCTGACAATGCATTTAGCTCCCTCTTTTGTCATATTCTATTTCAGAGAGAACACTTTATTTTATTTCTGCAATACTCTTTTATGAAAGTTTGGTGGTAGATAGCTATATCACTGCAATCAGGGCCTCTCTGCAAAGAGTCTGTTCTTATATTAGAAATCTGTATTTAGGTTAGCTCCCCTGAGTTCTGTCTGGGTATCTCTCCTTCATGTATCACAGTGAAGTCTTCCAGGTAGACTAGCTCACTTCAGTTATCTGCTGCTACCCCTCGCTGTGCCACAAGGAAGTTCCTGTAAGACTATACCTCAGTCTGGACACCACTAGGCCTAGCGGTATGCCTCATCTTACTGGGTCTAGATTTGCCTAACTTGAACTCAACCATCTGAGCCTCACTTGCATCTGGCTGATATGCTCAGCTCCTTCCAGGTGCACCCTTCAAACTGGACCCGCTAGGCTTTGCTAGCTGCTAGGATCTTGGTTCATTCTGGTTGCGCCCCTCCCAAGTGGCACGGACCCACTGGGCCCCACTGGCTGCTGGGGTCTGTGGCTTATTTTCTTCCTTGTTTCGTCTAAGGCATAGATAATTAAAACTTTAGATAAAAACCAGTTTATATCTATTCTTGCTACTGCTTTATTTTTTAATATTTAATTTTTAAAAACAGAGTACAAGAGTATTAAAGCATAAAAATTATTAAAACTACAGAATTCACTAAACAAAATACTATGAATTTCACAGTATTTGCTGTAATGCATAGTGTTGTCTTCAAATTATTTGTTCATATTAAAAGATATGTGCAAAATTGGAATAAGAAAGATAAAAAGAAAAACTGCATAAGAAATGAAGAAAAGAAAAAGGAGCAAGAGTAGAAAATCGACTGTTCCTTTTTGTAGACCAGTAGATATCCACAGTACACTTGTCCAAACCATCTGGCTCACATACATAGATACATCTCTTTCCCCCACTCCCTGTCCTGTCCTTTTACTCAACTCACTAATTCCTTCCTTTTGAATTGATTCATTCCACTTTCCCAGTATCTATTGTAATTTTCAGATTTTATTTTTTTCTTTCAGGTTCTCACACTAAGGAGACAAAGCAATGTTTGCACACGGTAGTCAGATTTTTTAGTTCATGTAGTTATATCCATTTACTAATAGGAGCCACAAATGTATCCTTTTTATAGCTGAATAATGTTCTATTATGTAAAACTACCACATCTTCTTTATCCATGCCTCAGTTTATGAGCATTTGAGTTGTTCCAAGAGTTCACTGTGACACATTAGGCTGCTACAAACATGGGTGCACGTATGTCATTGTGGTATGATGTTTTCAGTTCTCCTGGGAAAATATCCAGGAGAGGAATGGCTGGTTGAATGCAACCTCCAATCCAAATTTGTGAGAAATCACTGCACTGACTTCCATTACAATTGCACCAGACTCCACTCCCACCAAGAGTGGAGAAGGGTACATTTTTCCACACAACCCCTCCAGTGTTTGTTATTCGTTAACTTCTTGATGATAGTCATTCTTTCTGGGGTGAGATGAAATCTCAGTGTTGTGTTAATTTGTGTTTCTCAAGAGACCAATGATGTTGAACATTTGTTCATATATTTAGTTGTCATTTGTATTTCTCTTTTTGTTTTTCTTTTCTTTTGTTTGTTTGTTTTATAGCTGGCTCAGCCTGACCTGGGGACAGGGCTGGCTTGTCATGTGGTGTAGGGGATTAAATTACAGTCCCTGCAGTTGCCTAACTTTGCCTATGCAGGTGCTTTAGACCACTGAGCTATCTTGTTGGCCCTTGCCATTTGTATTTCTTCCTCTGAGAATAGTATATTTATCTCAGATGCCCATTATTGGATTGGGTCTTTGAGTTTGGGGGGCTTGATTTTTGTAACTCTTTATATGTGGCAGATAGAAGGCCTTTGTTAAAGGGACAGTCAGTTATAACTTTTTTTTTCCGTTTGTGTGTTTTCTTTTTACTCTGCACTTCCTTGACTTTGCTTTTCTACTCATCTCCCTGACTAACTTTAAATATAATATATTTAATGGAGCTATATAATTCAGGATAAACTTACTTTAAAAATCAAATGAATAGATGCCTTAAAATATTCAGTGATTCCAGGATTAAAATCTTTATCAATAGCTTTAGGAATACATTACTTGGCTGCCATACACTGCTTTATTTATAATATATATGAAGATATTGTGTATGGGAAAATCCATTTCTAGAAATGCATATAGTTCTGTGAGTCTACTTGTCCTTTCTTTGTGAATAACTCATTCTTTTAATTAATATATGTTTAGGTCAAGTTTTGATATCTAGCAATACAAGCCTTCCAAACTTTTTCCTTAAGCAATTACTTTGCTATTTCTTGACATTTATACATTCACACACAGTTTTGAATATTTGTCAATTTGCACCCACACACATATACACAAATACACCAATATATACCTCTGTAATTCTAGTCAATATTAACTAAAATTTATGATTGTTTTAGGGAATATATACTAAAAAGTTACTGTAATAAAATCAACATGGTGAAAAAACAAACAATAAAACATATTTAAGGATCAGTAAAACAGATTAGAAGTTGCAGACACAACTTCAAACACACCAACCACCTTATTTTTGACAAAGGGCCCAAACATGTTCCCTGGAAGAAAGATAACCTCTTTAATAAATGGTGCTGAAAAACTTGGTTTTCCACGTGCCAAAGTCTAACATTACACCCATATCTATCACCATGCACTATTCTACCGTGGAAATGGATCAAAGATTTAAATATTAAAACATAAACACTAAATTTTCTGCTGGAAACTGTGCATAGAAATCTTAAAGACATAGGATTAGGTAAAGAATTCATGAACAAAACCAAACTGCTGGAAAGTACTTCAAAAAATCAATAATTGGGATTTCATATTTTGTAAAATTTTCTGCATATTGAAAGAAATCACCCATAGAAAATAAAAAAAAACCCAAGTTTTGAAAAATTATGGCTGACTGTCCCTCAGACAAAGGACTTTTCTCAGGAACATATGCAAAATTACAAAAATCAGGCCTCCAAAATTCAAAAACCCAACCCCAAAAATGGGCATCTGAGATGAATATACTCTTCTCTAATGAAGAAATAAAAATGGCAAATAAAGAAATGAAAAAATGTTCACCATCATTGGTCAATATAGAAGTGCTAATTACAACAATACTGAGATGCTGTCTAACCCCATAAAGAATGCCTTCTTCATCAAGAAGTCAACCAATAACAAATGTTGGAAGGGTTCTGGTGAAAAAGGAACCCTTCTGTACTTTTATTGGGAGTACAGATTCATACAACCACTATGGAAATTCGTGTGGAGATTTCTTACAAAGCTAGGCTTGGAGGTTCTATTCAACCCAGCTATTCCCCTCTTGGGCATTTCTCCAAATGAACTAGAAACATCATACCATTATGACATTGTGCACGCGAGTTTATAATGGCACAATTTGTTATAGTAAACCTTGGAAACAATCTAATTGTCCATCACCTGAGAAAAGGGTAAAAGAAGTGCTTTTTCTATTTAATGGAATATTACTCAGCTATACCAAAGACAAATTTGAGACTTTTATTTGTAAATAGTTGCAACTAGAAACCATAATCATGAGTGATATAAGTGAGACACCTGCATGTGCAAATATCTTATTTTCACCTTCATGTACAAATACCATATTGTCTTGCTAGTGTAAGAACTTAATGGAGTAAATAAAATCAGAAGGGTATATTAGATACAGTGAAAGGGAAAGAATCTGTTCAAAGGAAAAACTTGAATGAGGAAAAATAAGAGAAAGATGAGGGATAAAATAATTTTTAATTTTGTATGTAGGATGGCTTTGGGAATTCTACTTCTGAGATAGAGATAATCTCTCTCTCTGTCTCTGTCTCTGTCTCTGTCTTTCTGTCTGTCTGTCTGTCTGTCTGTCTCTCTCTCTCTCTCTCTCTCTCTCTCTCTCTATATATATATATATA
>NW_004524682.1:9816613-9818063 GCF_000260255.1 Octodon degus | reverse complement strand
GCATGTGGTGCTGGGGGATTGAACCGCGGTCCCTGTGCTTTGCTAAGCTTGTTCTAAGTAGGTGCTTTTAGACCACTGAGCCATCTCACCAGCCCTGGAAGTTTTCAAAATAGCTGTTATTATAATGAAAGAAATCACTTGATTGTTGTAGTTGATAATTTCAGTCTCCATGAATTCATTATTAGTTCTATTAATTAACCTGTACAATTAAAAGCCATATGTTCTTTATATAGTATAAATGCTCCCCTCCCCATTCATATGGTGTAATCTAATTTCCAGTGCAGTGGTATTAAGGGTTTGTGTGCTTTGGGAGGCATTAAGTCATGATTTCTCACAAAGTCCTTGTACAGGGCATTAGTGCCATATAAAAGAAGGCTGGCTGAGCTTTCTCACCCTACTTTCCTGCCAGAGCAAGCTTATAAGGTGTCATCAATGAAACAAATAGCCTCCTCCATTCATCAGAACTAATGCCTTGATACTGGAATTTAAAGGCTCCAAATCTATGAGCAATACAATTCTTCTATGCATAGAGTACTCAGTGAGGTTAGTTTATTATTTTAGCTAAGACAAGGGATCATCAGTGAATAATCTTATTTCTTCATTTTATAAAAAGATCATTTTGCATGATTTTTAAGACTACAGAGACTATGTTGAATAGAACTTGTAAAAGAGTATATGTTTATCATGTCCAATCTCAAAAGGAAGATCTTTTGGATAGTTTATATGCTTTATAAAACTGAGGAATTAGGATATTTACCTAATATACTAAATAATTGTAATGCAAAATTGTTCGTTCTTATCAAAAACATTTTAGTTGTATTTCACATCTGTTAAAAGAAGCAATTTTTAAGTGTTTTGACTTCTACATTTTATTACATATACAATTAATTCTAAACATTAACTCAACCTTGTAAAATATAAACCAGGTTATTATATATTGTCTTTGTAAGTTTTATGGAAATCAATATATTAATTTTGCTTAAAATATATTTAGTTAGAAAAATACATGTATTTGTTTTCATAGCCTGTAAGATTTTAACACTACTATTGGAGTTTTTCTAGAAAAATTATAGAAATTACTCTATTTTTTTCTACTCTGAGAAAGATTTTCTATAAATCTAGTATTTATATTTTAAAAAAATACTATAGGTACTCACAAATGACTATTTTAGCAGTATTCTATAATAGTGAATTAGGAGTCGGCCAGAGAGCTCAGCAGCTTAAAATGCCTGCAAACAGGTGCACGGGTTAGGGGTTTGATCCGTGGGCCTGTGGTGCTGGCTCAGCTCCCAGGGCGCACTGAGACAGTGATTGAGACTGTGTGTGGTGGTGCACACCTGTAATCCCAGCACTTGGGAGGCTGTAAACAAGAGGATCACTATGAGTTCAATCTATGCAGTGAGACCCTCTACACCCTGTCCTAAATAAAGAAAATAAATAAATATAAAAC
>NW_004524682.1:9811150-9816488 GCF_000260255.1 Octodon degus | reverse complement strand
ATAGATAATTCCTTTTAATAATTCTTAATAACTGTAAATTCTAGTTATAACTTTTAACCAACTCCTTAAGGACATTTACTAATATTGAAAAGTGTTTTAACTATTATTTTTCCTCTTTTCTATAACTGATTTCTAAATCATTAGTTTTTGTTTCCAAAATGAATCTTTCTGCTATTTTGTGTAGTCTAACTGTAAAGATTGCTTAACTTCTTAAAATGAGCATTATTATATTGTGACTTTTATTGCTATCACATGCATTTTTTTAATGTGAAGAATTTGCTTTAAAATATTCACTAACTTGAATATGTAATATTTTTCCTATAAGCTGAGAAAAATTTTAATTAAGATTTCCTGTTCATTTCTTAGATTATTTAACATTTATACATGTGTACTCCTAAACTGCTTAATATATAGACTTTCAGTTTTATTATTCTTATGCTATTAACACAAATTCTTATTAATTTCTACATTAATTGTTTTGTGATAAGACAATATATCTTAATCTGTTTTTCATTAGCAACATGTATTGCCTATTTGGTTCTAAATTTAGTTTGTACATGTTTTATTTTGTTGAATGTTTCATATGAATTTGAATATAAATTGTATTTTTCTGCAATAAATTTTTCTTTATAAAAATAGCATCTAGTTCTAATATTTCCAGGTATCTTATTTTCTCACTTGTGTGAAAGTCTTAATTTTTAAGTAGTTTATTAAATCCTAATTTTAAAACCTGCTATGTTATGAACCTATTTCTTATATTTTTCATTTTATGAATGGAATATATTAAAATATAGAATTATTATAACATCTTAAAGTCATGGAGGAGGAGACTGGCTTGACCCCTGGCAGCCAGGAAGCAGTGACTAAAGGAAGGAGTGAGGAAAAGGACACCCCTGCAGGCTACGACCCCTCCCTATAACATTCTAGTGTTAAACTGTCACAACTAGGTCTGTAATTATTCCGAAATCAGTTTAAGATACACAATGAACTCCTTGAAAAATAACAATTGAAAGTACTAACTCTCATGAAGAACTGGTGGTGGTATAGAATCTGACTAAGGGTTCAAAAGAACGTTAATAATCGCAGTATATTTAAATAAATACATTTACACTTGTAATGCAAAAACATCTCAGAAGATAGAAGCATTGTGAGTCATACTGTATTAAAGATTTAAGAAACTTTGTAAGTGAATCCTTGCTTGAAATCTGAAGGTAAATTAAATTCCAAGTGAACAAGAAAAAGGTCATTATAGGAAAAAAAAAAAAAGAGCAGCATATGTTAAGGCCCAGAGGTATAAAAATAAATCTAAAATTTGTCAAAGGTACATGGAAAGGTAACTAAATGCTAGAGGCATAATTAATCCCATTAAATATTTGTCAAATAAGGAAATTATAGAAGTATAAACTTTTGACACTTATTATTCCCATAGTAATCAATCTTTCCATGTGAATAGACTTAAGTAGGTTCTGATAAAAGATGAAAGAAATAAGGAGACAGAAGTGTAAGTTATTAAAGAGGAGAACTCTAACCCCCACTAACTCACCTGACAGAAGAAAACTAAAGTTGCCCTCTATGAAACATTCCTTGCAGGCACCTATGGGTATATGCACTACATTATAATAACTGCTGCTCTGCTATAGACAGATAGTAATTTGTAGAACAAAAAAAAAAGATATTTCAGACAAAAGCTGACAGTTATTTAAGACCTTATTCTCCTATCTCTGTATATTTATTAATGAGCAATGTTTTAAATTTCAAATCCTACTCACTTTTTTTGAGTGGAATTCTTTTTTCTTTTCTTTAGTTTTATGTATTTCATATAAGGTCTTACTATGCAGTGCGAACTTGTAGTGATCCCCCCATTTTAGCCTTCCCAAACTGGGATTACAGGCATGGGTCTCCACCCCCAGTCTTTGTGGCAGACTCACAGGCCAATGGTGGGGTCGGACATTATGTAGTACCAGGGATCAAACTCAGGTCCTTGCAATTGTCTAGGCAGGCACTTAGATGGCTAAGCTATCTCTTCTGCCCTGAGTGGAATTACTGATGTGTTTTACACAAATGGAGGCAAGATTGAAGGGAAAGAAGTTACAGAATGGATGAGGTGATTGTGTTAAAATTTCAATCAGTTTTTTTTCTTTTTCTTTTTCTTTTATTTTTTTAAATTTTATTTATTTATTTATGTGTGTGTGTGTGTGTGTGTGTGTGTGTGTGGCCAGCTCAGCCCTCCAGGGGGCGGGGCTGGCTGGCATTTGGTGCTGGGGGATTGAACCGCGGTCCCTGTGCTTTGCTAAGCTTGTATCTAAGTAGGTGCTTTACACCACTGAGCCATCTCACCAGCCCCAGTTTTTTTCTTTTTAAATAGGAGTGAATTTGTGGAATTTTCACCTTAACTCTGTATGCTGATATCTGTGATCTAAGCAACTTCATCAAGAACAGCAACGTATAATACAAAAACCATTCTTGAACACCTGTCATCTTGGTCTTCTAAATGTGTACTGTTTCTAATGTCACAGCAATTCTTACTATACTCTTTAAAATATTTTTAAAAGTAATAAAGGAAAAAAAGATACAAACAAAAATTTATTGTTTCTGGAAAGCAAGTGATAGTATTAAATCATATGTCCAATCTTACATAACTATAACTGTTAATCTGAGCAACAGATTTGGCAATAAAATTAGATAGCACATCAACTATTGTTAATCAGCTATTCTTGTTTTGAAAACCTGTAACATTGATATTGTTGTATGTTTCCCTCTTTCTGTATCCATTTCTGATTTTTGTTCTTGCTTTTGTTTTTACTTTTCAAAATAGAATAACATGAAATAAACAAAAAAGACGATTTTATTTAAAATATTAAATAAAAAATAGAAAAAGAAATTAAAATGCACATGTGTCAATTGCACTTACAGAATGCAAGCATTATGTACTGCAAACATGTACTAATAAAAAGAAAAGAAAAGAATGAAGTGTAGTTTCCTGCTCAGACTTCTAACGGGTAATAGTATATGAAGATCAACACTCAGTTTTGTATGCCTGCCAAACGATAGACCCTCATTAAGTTGTTTTTATTAGGTGCAGCTGCATCTCAGAGAAATGGTGAAAATAATCACTTTTGAACAATATTCAGGTTAAATATTGTTTTTTGAAAAATTTATTACATCTTTGTTTTTCTTCTTCTTTGTTTGTTTCTTTTTTTTCTTTTTTTTTTTTTTTTTTTTTGGTATCAAAAATTGAACTCAGGACCTTGCACTTCTCAGGCAGGGTCTGGACCACTGAGCTATATCCCTGGCTATTCTTCTTTATTTAAATGTTCAAATATATTGTGAAAAACTACACAGATCTTTGCCAACACCATCAGGACTCTAATATAAATGCTACATAGAATGGTATTATACTTCATTCTTCAAATAATCAAAACACTGATTGATATAAATCAAGAAAGAAGTATGTTTTTAAAGAAGTGCATAATACCTGAAGAAGGAAATGCTTTTAGAGTTTTCAGAAGCACCATGTAGAAATTTTAAAGACTGAAAGAGGAAACTAAGCCTAGTAACAGATAAAACTTGTGATTCAAAACTAACATTAAATAATTAGAATTGCTTCATAGTACCCCACGGGGTACCTAAGGAAGAATGAAAGGGAATACATATTTGCCAATATGCTCCAAATGGGTTTCATTTTACAGCTTTGGAGCATTGCTCCATTTTACCACTCTTTTCTAATTAAAAAGTGCTTTTTTAAGAGCTTCATTGTTGATAGTAATTTCCTTTTTTATTTTAAATTATTGATATTCTCATGCAGGAAAATATATTTTTAAGGCATATTCTTCCCAGATGCATTTGATAGCTACTTTTCTAGGATAAAGGCTCTGGTATAGATCCATAAAAATCAAAGAAGTGGAAAACTACAGAATTGAAATTGTCACAAGCTGTTCCCAACGAGACAATGCTTTGCAATCAGATAGATGAGTGTTATATGGTGTGCAGTCTCTCTAGTGGCCCTGTGACTTTTATCCTACGTAATAATTACCATAAATAGCAGTGACATTGCTGACTATGGTCAAACCTGCATATAATAGAACATGATAATTCCTTAAAGGTAGTCTACAAGATGATTGACTTACTGTACAAAAGAATACCCTTTTATTCAGTTTAAAAATATAGATTTTTACTGTATAAGTTAATACTGGCTGAAACCAAATTTGATATATTTCTGATTGTTTCTGTGTATTACTGATAAGCAGCAGGCATGAAGTGGTTATGATAATAAAACATATCATCATTAAAATTGCATGAATGTGTTAAAACATACCTTCAATTTGCAAAGCATTTGAAATATCATTTTCGCTAGCCTCTGGTTAGGTGTAGAATAATCAGATCAACAAAATAAGATAATCATAATAGTAATCATTTAGTTTCACAGCAACCACCTTCGTGATAAGAGATCTATGATGAAGAGATCTACGAAGATTATCTTTCTCACCATATGATACATATTAATTTTGTGAAATTTATGAAAAGTTAAAATTCTATGTTCAAAATATCAGAGATAATAAAGACCTTTTGATTAAATTATATCTTTGAATACAAGATCACCATATATATATATATATATATATATATATATATATATATATATATATCTTCTACTTCGGGTTTACTTTTAATAGTTAATATATGTCCTACAACTCCTCATATCAGTATTGGTCAAAGTGTGCAGAATATCCAAAGGAAAGGAGCCGTCTGTTCATGAAGGCCTTAAAAGTTGAGAAAAAAAAAATAATTTGCTCTATACTTGTGGCATCGCTAGCTTCATTGCTAAAATGAAGCAATACTAACCTAAACTATCAAGGCTTAAAAAGTCATGTTTAATATATAACTATAGAGATGATTAAAATACCATTTACTAATTTCTGGACTGCCATATAAACTAAATGAATGAGGCTTTTATTGCACTTTCGACTGAATAATTGTCCTGCAGATGGTATGTTTTAAAAGTTCTCATAAAACTTCCCAATTGTTAACCAGGGAGAAAAATATTTTTAGACTATACCCAAATGACAGTAGGAACTAAAAGCAAAGGAAATTATTTGGCCTGTCACTGTGAAGAACTCAATTTAGAGATGTGCTTTTATGTTTCATTTGATTCTGAAATACAAATATTGAAAACATCTATACTCATAATCTTCATAAATCATCAAGTTAATTTTGAAGTAAAAACTAAGACTTTTTTCTATTAAAAGATTGTCACATGGTGGCCGGGGAGATGGCTCAGAGGAATAAGCACTTCCCTGGCAAGTGCAAGGGCCTGAGTCTGATCCCCGGTTCTGCAAAA
>NW_004524682.1:9809568-9810959 GCF_000260255.1 Octodon degus | reverse complement strand
GCCAGGGAAGCGCTTATTCCACTGAGCCATCTCCCTGGCCCCAGGTACATATCTTATTAAATTTTCACCCCTGGACTCTTGAAACTCCGTTATGTGAAAATTCAGTTTTTCTCATGGTATCACAAGGAAATTAAACCAAAAAACCTGTGACTAGGAATATATCTGCCATTAGTACATATGTATCTATAGCTGATATTTATGTACACGTGTAATATTCATCTAAATTATATTTTCCCATGTTAAAATAGAGATGTATAAACAGAATAATTATACCTAACTTCAGAATAAGGACATCTGACACTTAAATGTTATTTTTAGAGGAAATGAGGAAACAAGAATGGAATCATAAAATAATACGTACTTTTATGGGATAGTATATCACAAAATACAACTACTCCATACTGTCCTTCTGACTGAAATTACCCAAGTTGTAACATTTCATTCCAGGTGCAAAACTTTGTACTTACACCTTCTTTGATTTTCACTGATAAGAACGGAAGAGGATGACAAATAAGTTCAGAATAGAAGTATGAGATTGAAGCCGATTTCCAATAAGTAAAAAAATACCAAAGAAAGCCTGATGAACAATTTTTTCCCTGACGTCCGGGCCTGCGTTGCTCTCGGGGTGCTCCCCTCCGCCCTGCAGGCACGTGGGCCCACTTTGGGCTCGGTTCACCCTGCTGGAAGCCCCTCTCCTGATCCCTACCCAATGCGCTGTGGATCCTCCCACGCTGTTCTGCCTGCTTTCACTCCTCCTCCATCCTTCAAGCCTAGCCTCTTCTGAACGAAATCTTGATAGTTTTCTGATTCTAAATATGAATCAAGCTTATTTTAACAAAATTTTTATGTTTCATAGAACAGTCAGTCTCTGTTTCTCGGAAACAAAAACATAAAATACAAATTGCTTTAAAAAAGAATCTCAGATAAGGCCATAAACATTGTAGGATTTATCAAGCAGGTTAAAACATAATAGCTAAGCAAGTCTCCAGTGATCTGCTAATAACAGATTCATTGGTGTTGATATTTAATATTTTCCTGAAAATCAGTTGAGAACTACGTACTGAAGAATGAATACACAGAGGCTGTTGCTGCTGGTAATTTTAAGATAATTGTATAAAGGAAAATTGGGAAAGAAAGCTTCAAAATTCCTTAAGTAATTTTTCAGCAAGAGTCAGACCAACCAGTGAATTAATACTGTAGAACACATCCATAAATAGAGACAAATATAACTTTATATACTATGTTTTCACATAAAATTTGTAAATATAGTCTAAGATGCAAATGTGCACAGAATAAATATTCTAAGACAGTCATTGGTATTGTACATAAAGACATTTTTTCCATCAGAAACATTTTCCTTTGTAGTCAGAACTCAGAGAATTCCAAAACCA
>NW_004524682.1:9805596-9809468 GCF_000260255.1 Octodon degus | reverse complement strand
ATATTAGTGCTGAGTTCTCTGTGGCCTTAGGTTTCTACAGTCAGAAACACAAGAAATGTGCATTTTGAATTTAGTACTTAGAGGAGTTGAATAAAGGAATGATTTTCGATACCTATTACTGATCTACTGTATAAGTCTTCCTTTCATTTTATTTTGATGTTGCATGTCTCCTGAAATTTATTTACTGGTAAAGTTATGACTCCCAGAAGATGAAAGTGGAAATTCATTGTTCAGAAACTGTGCCATGATAAAAGATTTTGTGCATGTACATTTTAGGAATAATTTATTTAGAGGGACAAAATAAATAATATTTTAGAAAATATTTAACATGTTAAATATTAATATGATAGCAAGTTAAGATTTAACATATTAATTTGATAATATAGGCAGTTAACTAAAGTATTTTCCAAATGTCTATTCTGCTTTGCTTTCAGCTACATCTTTCTGTACTTCTGACTTACTCCCAGAAAAGTCATTGCTCCTGAAGCACTGTTAAAACACTGATGTTTCTGAAACTTTACCCACCACTCTGAATCCAATGTCTGTTATACTTATACAAACTGTGTTAGAACATGATTGCTAGCATTGAGATCATGGCAGCTAATTAGCTTTAATGAAGCGTGTCTTTTTACTCAAAAATAAAAGGATGGGGAGTGCTATCGAGAGCTCACAGCCTATAATTAGCAGTCATCAATGGCTTGTATTGCTGAGAGGCGTAAGAGGTATAGCAGACATGTCTAAATGTTATTCCTCAAAAGAACATTGTACTTTTATGCTTAAAGAATTCAGAGACACTTACCCACTATGGAGATACTGTATTGTACCTAGAATTAGCTTACGCCAATAATTTTGAAAGAATTTCTCTTTGATCGTTTATTTATGTGCCAGGGGATTCATTTTGACAATGGCAAAGCAATCATGAGTAAAAATAAATACATAAATAAATAAACCTCTCAGAAATGTATAGATATTGACTGAATAGTAATATGTTTTAGAGGAACAACATAAATAAAATTTACTTTGGTGAAAGGAGCATAATCTAGTTAGAAAAGAGAAATGTTTCAAAGACAGCATGGTATGGCATGGGAAACTCAACATCTTAGAAGAAATGGTGGTGGTGGTCATGGGGATGATAATACTGGTGCTGTCAGTGAAGGTGACAATAGTGGTGGTGGTCACGGTGGTCCCGATTCTGGGGGTGTTGATGGCAGTGCTGACACTGGTAGTGATGGTGGTGACAAGGGAGAGAGCAGAAGTAATGAGAGCAACATGAGGAATGGCTTGAGAAAAGTGCAGAGTTGATGTGCAAATTGTGAGATGAAGCAGAAGTGAACAGCCGATGCCAGAATACTAAGTTCTTTAATTAATAACTTCAGCTCCACAGCGTTGGCACAAAATAGAACCAATGGGTTACTAGACACAGAACATCATTTCCTGAGGGCAAAGGATGGTGTAAGTGTCTGGAGTGGCAGAAAAATAGTACTTCAAGTCTGCGTCTTTGGGTATCTAAAATTTACCCTCTTAATTCCTAGTCAAAAGAATTGTAAAATCACTTGCCAGGCAAGCGCAAGGGCCAGAGTTCAATCCCTGGTTCTGGAAAAAAAAAATTATGAGTTCAATATGTCAGCAAGCTGTGTTCCTTTTAAGCTTTTTACTGAAGGATCTACTATACCCACCTCTTCAGCTTCGGTACTTACTGAGTTCATAGCACCATCATTCTAGTAGTCACCCAAATTTCTCCGTATGTGAGATGTGTGTGTGTGTGTGTGTATTTGTGCATGTGTATGTGTGTGTGCACATTTGTCCACATTTCCTTTATTATAATAACAACAGTCAAACTTGAACAGAGGCCACACTTAGGACCTCATCTAAATTCCATCAGTTTTATAAGAAACATCCTATTGCTGCACAAAGTCATTTTTTAAGCTACAATGCTAATTAAGACTTTAGTGTGTCAATTTTAAGAAACACATTATTTATCTGAGAAAGATTTTGTTTGTAGGTAATTTATAATTGCTATCAAAAGAGATGTTTATTATGTTGTTATTAGTATTTTATATTTTAATATTTATCTTTAAAATCAGTGTTTATCACTTATAGTCTATGACATTTAAGATCTTTTAAAATATTTAATTTCTTAATTTTAAAAGCTAGATAACAGTATGCCCATATTTACATAAACTATGTAAAAATTTCATTAATGCCATTTCCTATTCTTTGGCAATAAATTATGTCATCTTTAATTTGCTGAATCAATATCAGAAGTAAAATAATTTATATTAACACCATAATTTTAATTAATATATTTTCAATTTTCATTTCATTAAAGTATAATTTCTTGAAAAATCATAGCTGACAATGTAAGTTGTTATATAAAAAGTTCTATCAGTTTCTGTTTTAGAGATGTGTGCTTTGTTTTTATAAAACAAAATGCTGCTTGATTAAAGAGCTATAAATAAATTCTTTTTCAAATTTTATTTTATTTTATTTTGAAGAGTAAAAACAGAAGCAAAAACAACAGAAACAAAGTCAAAAATATGGTAACGTACAATATAGATGTTACAGATTTACAGCGCAAGAATAGCAGATTAACAATGGTTGTTAAATTACTTATTTTTGTTTTCTAACTATTGCTCAAATTAACAGAGATAGTTATGCAAGATGAGACAAGTAATTGAATATTAATTTTACTTGTTTTCAATAAACCTTGTTTTTCTTGTCTTTTTTTCCCCCCTTTGGATTTTAGGGAAGAGTCTACAGGGTGTTCAGGGTCTCTCTACTAGACTGAACTCATAGTGATCCGCCTGTCTACAACCTCCCAAGAGCTGGGATTGCAGGTGCATGCCACCACACCTAGTCTCAACTGCAGTCTCAGCTTGCCCCAGGGGCAGGGTCACACAGCAGGCCCCGGGATCCTACCTTTGGCCCCTACAGCTCTCTTGTGTTTTTCAATATTTAGAATTTTCACTTTGACTATTCTGCATGCTGACATCTGTGATCTACACAAGTGTATGAAGGACAGAAATGTGTAACACAAAAATCATGGTTGAATACCTCTCATCCTTGGCTTCTAAACCATTTCTAATGTCTTATCAATCATTATTATACTCTCTTTAAAATAAATTTTTTAAAAAGTAAAAAAATATATTATTTTATATTTTTCTCTGTCAGTAAATATTCATTACCTTTATTATTCAAGGATATTGATTTATTTTTAACATTTAGATCTTTGATCCATTTTGATTTTAGCTTAACACATAGTGAGATGTACAGGTGTAGACTTAATCTTCATGTGAATATCCAACTTTACCAGCATCTTTTAGTGAAGAGGCTATCTTTCCTTCATTTTCCTTTGGCCTTGTTGTCAAAGATGAGATAAATGTATGTATCTGGGTTATTGCTGCTTCTTTTATTCTGTTTCTCTGATTCTCATTTCTGTTCTGTGACAGTGGCATGCTATTTTTATCACTATGCTTTTGTAATATAACTTAAAATCCAGGATTTATTTGCTTCTTGCTTTGTAATTGTTACCCAGAAATGCTTCATATATTCTGTGTCTCTCCGACTTTAATATCTATTTGGTTTCTTTTCTCTAGTTACATGAGCAATGCTATTGGTATTTTGACAGAGATCATATTAAATTTATGTTTTAGTCTTGAAAATAGAGCCACTTTTACTCTATTGCTTCTGCCTACCCAGAAACATGTCCATTTTCTTTCCATTTTTGATGTACATCTTAAACTACTTTTTTTTTTAATTTTATTTATTTATTTATTTGAGAGAGAGAGAGAGAGAGAGAGAGAGAGAGAGAGAGAGAGAGAGAGGCCAGCGGCCAGCTCAGCCCACCAGGGGGCAGGGCTGGCTGGCATGTG
>NW_004524682.1:9793774-9805496 GCF_000260255.1 Octodon degus | reverse complement strand
GATGCTTTTGCTAAGCTTGTTCTAAGTAGGTGCTTTAGACCACTGAGCCATCTCTCCAGCCCATCTTAAACTACTTTTACAGGGTGATGTAAATTTATTCATAGAGATTTTTTTCACTCTCTTGGTTAGGATCATCCTTAAATATTTAATTTGTTATAGTCCTAATGGGATTGTTTTCCTAGCTTCTTTATTGAGAGTTCATTTTTAGTTTATAAGAGCACTATGCTTTGTGTGTGTGTGTGTGATGGTGATTTGTGTCTTCTTACCTTGCTGAATTTGGTTACTACTTCCAAAAGTAATTTTTTGTGTCTTCTAAGTAAAGGATTATGTAATCTGCAAAACTATGATACTCTGACTTCTATCGCTATAATTTGTTTATCTTGCCTGATTCCCCGGCTAATAGTTCATGATTTATGTTGGACAGGGATTGGTGACAGTGAACATCCTTGTCTTGTTCCTGATCCTAGAAGGAAATATTCCAGGTTTTCTTCATTTAATGGGATGTTGATGGCAAATGTATCATAAATTGATTTTATCAGATTGTGATAAGGTCCTCTGTACCCATTTTATTTAGAATTATCATCATGAATGGATGTTGAATTTTGTTAAAGGGTTTTTCTTTATCTATTAATATCACCGTGTAATGTTTTTCCTTGTTTCTATTAAATAACGAATTACATTGATAGATATTTTTAGATTAAATTATTCTCACATTTCTGAAATGAAGCGTAATTGGTCACAATGTATGATCTTTTTCATGATTAGTTACATTCTGATTTCCAGTACCTTGTTAATGATTTTTGCATCTATGTTCACCTTAGAGATTAGTCCATAGTCCTCTTTTCTGTTTGGCTCCTTGTTTTGTCTTGGAATCAGGGTAAAGCTACTTTCTAGGAAAGTTTATGGTATTTGCCCCCTTTCAGTTTCTTTAATGAACTTTTAAGAATTATTGGTGAAAGAGCTTCTTTTCACTGAAGATCTTAAACAATTTGGCATTGAATCCACCAAGTCCGGAGATTTTTTTTTTTTTTTTTTTTTTTTTTTTTTTTTGCGGAACTGGGGATTGAACTCAGGCCTTGTGCTTGCCAGGTAAGCGCCTGTTCTACTGAGCCATCTCCCATCCCCTAGGCTGCATTTCTAAATCACTTAAGCAACACTTCTTTTCCCAAGGCCTGCTATTTTTTGTGTGCCAGATAATCTCAAGAAGATTATCAGACCTTTTTTTCCTTGAGTGGATTTATGCTTGTTTTCTGCACAGGACCTATTGAAGGTGGCGACTTATTATTATTTTTTTTTTTTTGTGGAACTAGGGATTGAACTCAGGCCCTTGTGCTTGCCAGGCAAGCGCTTATTCTACTGAGCCATCTCCCCGACCCCCAGAGAATTTCTTAATTGGTAGCTTTATTTTATTTTATTTTCCATTTGTGTATCTGGTTTCACTACACAGCTCACATTCTTAGTAATTCTCCTGTTTTCAGCCTCCCCAGCGCTGGGATTGCAGGCAAGAGCCACCACGCCCAGGCTTGGTCGCAGGTTCAGTGTGCCCCATGGGTGGGGTGACAAGGCACGTGGACCAGGAGTAGAAGTCTGGTCACATGCTTGCCAATCCAGGCACCTAGTCTACTGAGCTATTTCACTGGTCCTTAGTGGGTAGTTTTTTCTTTAATTTTTATTTCAGTTTCATAGCCTGCTATTCGATTATTCAGAATTTTTAAAGTCTATTTCCTTCAGTTTTGGTAATTCATATATCTTTTACAGAACTCTCCATTTTATATTTTGAATTTTGCCAGTATCTGTTGTGATTGTACCTTTTTCAGTTCTAGTTGCATTGATGTGTGTCTTGTGTTTTCCATTTTTAAGGTTGGTTAATGGTTTATGTACATTGTTTATTCTTTCAAAGTGCTATTTGTTTCATTAGTTTTGTCTAGTTTTTGTATATCTCATTGAATTCTGCTCTGATCTTTATAATTTTTTACAACTAGCTCTGAATTTGAATTGTTCTTGTTACTTGAGGTTGTAGGTGTGTATAATTAGATTATTTATTGAGTTTTATCTGTTTTCATGAGGTAGTCATTCACAGGTATGTACATCCTTATTAAGACTGCTTTTATTTTACCCATATATTCTGATATGATCTACTGGCATTATCCTTTAATTCTAGGAAAAGTTTGTTTTTAAATTTTTTTCTCTGATATATTAGACAAAACTGTGTTGTTTGATTCATCTATTTGCAAATTTCTGTGATTGTTTTGTTTTGTTTTGTTTTGGAGTCTTAGTTTCATTACACTATCTTCTGACAATATTCATGGAACAATTTAAACTATTTTGTGCTTACTTAAACATAGTTTATTTGATTATATGTAGACTATTTTGAAGAAACTTCCATGTGCTACCAAGAAGAATGTGTATTTTGTTGTTGCTGGGTAGAACATTCTGTATAAGCCTACTAAGTCCTTGGGTTCAAAGGTTTGGTTCAGATCTGGTAATTCTTTATTGATTTGTTGTTTAGTTGATCTACCTCTTTGTGATTGTGGAGTAGTGAGTTTTCCCATTTGAATTATACTGACACTGATTTGATTATTTATGCTCAGAACAACTTGTTTTATGAAATTGGTTGTATCACTGTCCATTGGATATGCACTGATCAGTGTTATCTCTTCCTGCTGAATGGGTGCTTCAAGTAATGACATTCTTCACTTGTTCTGACCAGTTCTGGCTTAAAGTTCTTTTTCTTCATAAGTAGGATAGCTACTACTCTTTTTTGTCTTGGATTCCTTTGAGTAGCATAGTGTTTTCCACATTTTGACTTTCACTCTATAAAATTGGGGAGGAGAAATTAAATGTGTTTCTTATACATAGCATATTGTCTGATCAGTGTTGGGGAAGTCAGAGCTTTTGGAGGAATTACATCGCCTTGTTTCTTCATGTTTTTTTTTTTTTTTCTTGTTTCCTGACTGAGGCTTATGAATTTATTACAGTGAATAGAATTTTCTCTAGTATGAAGAGCTTTTCAGTCCATGTCTACTTTTCAGAGATGTCCACTGGGCATGGATGACTATTGATTTTTGCCTCTGTTCCACCTCCAAAAGCTTACTTTTCTTAGGGAGAGGAGGTTGCACTCTTTTGTATTTTTCCAAGTACCCAGTTCTGCAGCAGTACTGTCGAAGGTCCCTGGACAATCCAGATACTGCAATATATAAAACTAAAAAACTGACAGTATCAACATGGTATCTAAAGTACTGAGTCCAACAATAACAACAGCACTAACAATATAATGAAAATTTACAGAATCTAAGAACAAATGTTGCACTATCTTCTGCCATGGAAAAGAGATTTGTAGATACAGCATATGTACTAACACAGAGCAAATATTAATCTATGGTAAATACCTACTCAATGAGCAACATAACAATACACAGACAAAGTAAAGTATATCTATAGATGCATAAATCTAAATGTTATACTTGTAAGGTTAGAAGTAACAGGGAATAAGAGCCTGAATTAAGGGTGTGAACAAAAACTAGTAGCATCAGATAAAAATATCAGAAAATAAAACAGTAATGAAAATAATAATAATAGTTAGTTAAAGGAAATAAGGGAACAATTAAAAGAGAAAAAAAGAGGACCTAATCAAACAAAGTAAAAAAGATAATATTTTAAAAGGGGAGAACTAAATGGGGCTAAAACTCTAAATATCACCATCAACAAAACAAACAAAAACTCAAGTGAGGAAAAAAATTAGATCAAAAGAACAACAACAAAAAGTTCAAATGCGTTTTCAAATAAGTTGTTTAATTCTAGGAACTGCAGTCATTGGAAATCAACAAATTATAGTCCACATTTCTCTGATTTATAGTCTTTGGAGTTGTGGGGTCAACATTCTGCTCAAGAGGTCCCCTTGTCTATGAAACAGCATTACCTGACAGCATCTAAATCAAGACTAGCCTTATTCACAATAGTGCCCGGGAAAGCAGACAGACCCTTACAGTCTCATGGGTGCAGGCTTCAGGGGAAGTTCTGAGTCAGAGTCCTAGACCAAATTCCATATCTTTGAGATCAAGACAGAATCTCACCTCCTGCCATAGAATAGAAGCCCTGTTTCCTATCTGGCCTGAGCCTGAGCTTCTCAGAGGAAGTATGACCAGCCCTCACCTATTCCCAGTCTGCTTCCTGCAGCTGTCTCTCAGTCACTGCGACAAGGCATTACTTCAATCTTGGAATGAAGCTGTAGTGCATACATTCCACAAATCAGTTCCACATGGACAGTTTTCTCCCCTAATGGCACAAGATTAGAGACTCTCTGGCAATCTGGTTGGCCTATACTGCAGTTATTCTCCAATTCTATCCCTCAGTGCCAAAGTCACTCTCAGGGTTAGGGCTCATGCTAGTTGTTTTGTTTTGTTTTAGCTAACACTAGCTCTGGGCCTTATCTCTGAGCTGGGCCTTCTGGCAAACTAGTTGCTTCTCCATGAGGCACCTCCCTGTTCTTCACAGTGCTGGCTTCTTCCTTGTCATGTCAATTGTTTGGTGCCATCTGACACCTGGTGGTGAGTGGAATCAAATGTGAAAGTGGCCAGGCATTGGAAGTTGGGTGTCCACAGTGGATGGGGTCTTTCCGCATGTTGGGTGGGATCAGCAGATTAATTAATATTATTTAGGTGATTATGAAGTTATCGCTCTCATAAGAAAAATGCAATACTCTGAGTAGTCAGAAAAAGGTAAGAGAACTCCTAAGTGTTGGGTATATGACAGTAAATATGAAAAGTGTATAAAATATTGCTAAGAAAGTATCATGGGTCCTGGCCAGATAGCTCAGAAGATTAAAGCAACTGTTTAGGCAGAGCACCAGCCCTGGCCCCGGGGCATGCTGAGACAGAGATTGAGACTGGGCATGGTGGTACGTGCCTGGAAAGCTGAAAACAGGAGGATCACTAGGAGTCCGATCTATGTAGTCACCTTATAGACCCGGTACTAAATACATTAAAAAAGAAAGTATCATAAAATGTGTCTGAATATATATGAGGAAATAATAAATAAGGAAGAAAAGAAACCAGAAAAGTTTCCATAGGAGTGGATATATATATACAAAATACCCACGAAGAAACAATGAAAAATTAATCTATGTATTAGTAACTTTCTTTGTTTTTTTTTTTAGAACCAGGGATTGAACTCAGGCCCTTGCACTTGCCAGGGAAGAGCTTATTCACACATAATTTCAGTTTTACTTTTGTTTCAGTTTTACTTTTGTTTCTGTTAGGTGATTTTCTTTCTGTATTTACAAAATCACTTATATTCACTCATGGGATCTCTATTCTGATGACTTTATCCACTCTAACATATTTCCAAAGGTCCAGCCTCTAATCCCTGTGGTCAGATTAAATTTTCACTGTCTTAATACCTCAAAATGTAGAGCAAATATAATGTATTACCTTTGATGAATTCATTAATGTATACCCAAAACATAGGCAGGTTTTAAAAACTGGGCTGAAGAGATAACCTGGCACCTGCCTGGCAAGCAAGAACCTGAGCTCAATCCCTGGTACCACAGCTGCACTGGCCCGGTGACCCTGGGCATACCATGCTGGCCCAAAAGTAGGCAGGATGGTGCACACTTTTAATCCCAGCACTGGGTAAGCTAAGACAGGAGATTCACTATGAGGCTGAAATGGCATAAAGAGACATTATAACAAATGAATGGAAAAAAAATAGAAATTTATTAAAATAGTTTAAAAAGAATTTTCTTTATTTTGGTTCTTACTTGCTAAAGATAAAAGAAAAATATTTTCCATTAATTAGACATCCCTTATGGCTCCTCTAAGATTCGCATCAAAGGAAATGTTGGAGCATTTAAATATCAGGAAATAGAAACGTGCAGACTTTTTACCAGAACAAACACAGTAGGAGTTAGTGTGTTTTTATAACACGACATACCTCTGTCCTCGTGACCTTTCAGAGACGCCAGCTGGAATTCGGGTAAGCAGTGCTCTTGTTGCTGTTTGCAGAGAGATGTTGTGCGCCCATAAAAGTCGTGCTGCCACACAGATCACATTTGTTGACTTTTCAGCATACGTCAGTAAAAATGTGTGAGAGTGACATCAGCCGCAGAGCTTTAATTTTTTGTTGTACGGTTATTTAGATTATATATTCTACAATTTGATACAGCAAATAAGAAGAGAAAGAAGAGGAAAATAGAACGGTTGATGAAGAGGAAGATGTTCACCGTCTTCGAGGGCAAATTGCAGTGCGTGAGTTCAGCCTGTTCACTTCCAGGCATCAAGCTGAAAGCATTGCGTTGTTTCAATGCAAAAGTTCAAGGCTGTATTTGGGATAAATGTCTTGAAGGTATAAAGGTTTATTTTGTTATAATAAAAATAAATTTTAACTTATATTTGAAATTAAATAAACGGACTTGAAGATAGAACTTTACTTTGTGAACATAGACATCCCTTTTTTGTGCTATGCACAACTCTAACTTAACTAGTTCAGAAAAATAATCCTGGTGGGTTTTTTTGCAACAGTAAATATGAATCCTTAATAATTTCCATATATGCCATCTTGAAAGTTCACTGATTTATAAAGTAACAATAGCATTAAAATATACAAGATATAAAGTATTTTGTATTTAATACATTTGAAGGTCTCCTTTATATAACAAGCTGTCGATTTTATATGCATCTTTGTTTAGGAAGTCAAGTTGGTGATAAATGGTTTTATTTTATTTTGCTTTTTTTCCTAAATTTTAGCCATCTCAGCCTATGCTGAGGGCAGGACTGGTTCAGCATTTGGTGCCTGGAATTGAACCGTGGTCTCCTGTGCCTAAGCAAGTGATTTAGACCGCTGAGCTATTTCGACAGACCCAGATAAATGATATTTTAAAGAACCATGTGTATTTCCAAAGTATGCTAATAAAATAATCCTTGACGGAGAGGACAGAGAAATAAAATGGAAATTTGCAATCTCTTCTAATTAATTGTCTATGTCTCAAGGTACATTCCACAGAAAACCAAAAATGCTTATGTGTTCATCAGGGTTCTCCAGAGATGTTTTATGTGCTCAGTGTGAACAGTTAACGGAGTCAAACTGTTTTTCCCTTTTTCTGAACAGTGAATTTACCTTTCTTTGAGTTATAGTAACTGATATGATATTGTTTTATACTTTGAGCATCATCTGAATTCGAAATAATTTCCTAAAAATAATTAATTCTCATTGTTGGTATCAAACATTGACTGAAAACGTATTTTAAAATAGAGATGGAAAACATTTGTACATAATATGCAGATTTGATACAATGAAATCAGATTTACCACATTTCACATGATGAATGTGAAATCTCTCCCTATATAATCTATTTATCTATCTATTTATTATGATTCACTATATGCAATTCTATATACTATATAAAACCAAATTACCAGAAAATTATCTTAAATAATTAAAGAAACATAAATTATGGAGTAAAAAAATGTATTATGCAATACATATATATCAATATCTATATACTGATATATATATATATATCAATATATATATATATACTGATATATCAATATATATATACTGATATATACCAATATCTATTAATTAGAATCAATTAATTCTAAAAATAAACTGAATAAGAATTAGATAATTGAGATATGGAAACATTATCAATGAATGATGGAGGTCTCAATAAATAAAAGTTTTATCACTTATTAATAACTTAATTGTAATCAATTCAGACAAAGTCCATAAAGTCAAGTAGGATAAATTTTGAAAGATAAAATTAATTAAAAACAACATTGATCAAATCTTTTATAACAATACACTGCAACTAGAAATGAATAGAACTTTGAAAAGAGGCATAAAATTGAAATTTTTATTTTAAAAATTAAGTTAAGGTACTAAGTGAAGATAAACATTTAGCCAGGCATGGTGGTGCATGGCTGTAATCCCAGCACTATGGGAAACTAAGGCAGGAGGGCTGCAAATTCAACCCCACCCAGGATTTATTAAGGCCACATCTCAAAAAAATAAAAATTAGTAAGAAAGCTGAGATGTTGCTCAGTACAAATGCAGTAGGTTGGTGAGATGTTATAGTTGGTTTTTTTTTCACAAACTAAATTGCATAACTTTTTTATTGGTGATACATTTATGACACTTAATAAAAACATTCATGTGACAAGCTGTACCTACACATATTACACCTTAATCCTTTTTACCCTGCCCACCTTGTGCTGCCCCTTTTGGTAAGGCATTTAACTTGTCATTCAAGCAAAATCTTCTACATAAACATGTAATGATTGGTCTTAGTTACAATCACATTTTCCAGTAGGCTTTGATAACTAGCCAGCCACATAAATACATAGATACACTTAATAAGGTTGCCAACTCCTGCCTGTGTCTGTGTACATTTTTGTATTAGGCAGCTAAAGCTTTTGGCATTAACATTAGGCAATTTTTAAGGTATTTCTTTCAGCACAGCAAATAGGATTATTCTGATAAATAAGTAAAATAATTTCTGAATTTTCTCCCATGTCTTTCCCTATCCCTTTAGCACATGATGTGAAATGAGTTTATATGACAAAGCAACAAAACAGAATGATTGGTCACATTAGAGTTTCTGCTTAGTGCATTTGACAATTCATTTAAATTTTGTCAGTACCAATTTGTGATGCATTTAATATGCTAGTAATAATGACAGCTTTGTCATCATGACCTGACCTTCTGAATACTAGTAATGAGTTTTCAAAATACTAGTTTTAAGGAAGGAACTTGGGCTCTGTAAAGTATTTTCTCACTTGTATACATAATTTCATTAGGAAAAATCCTACAAATTTTAAATTCAACTAGACAAAAATCAGCAACAATTAGTACTCTTCTCATTATTATTATTATTATTATTATTATTCATTTTATTGAGAAACAAATAGCAATGAGACAGTTTCAAAACCAATTAATAGGACAGTTTCAATAATTAATACACTGCGTATTGTTATATTTTTAGTGGTTATTCATAGTGCAAGATGCAGACATGATATCCTGTCCAAATACCATTAGTATAAGTCTTTCTTCTCATTGAATGAAGAGAAAGTAGCTGTATGTCTATCCTAACTATTTTGTATATACAGATACAAAATGGTCTTTCTTTTGTATCCCTTTTTTGTGTAGTTTTATTAGAGACTGGAATTCCATTGCCACTTACATATTGTAGGTGTGCGAATTCAGCAAAATAATCCAATATAGTCCAGTAGTCTATAATACTAGTGGCTTAACTGCATGACTGGCAATGTCAGAAGTTGTTGACTTGAACCTTTTACAGATCAGCATATTAATATGGCTTTACTTTTATACCTTGTTTTTATACTTTTCTGCTGGATTGTTAAGACCAAGATAAATCAAGGCCTATATAACAAGAAATGCATCTTTTGTATCTGATAAGGTCAGTCAAGTCCCCTCAGGATTTATTCTGTTACCCTTTACTACAGTTTGCAGATCCTTTCTCTGTCAGCCATGTGGATGAGTCATGGCCATTCTTGACCAATCTTCTCTCTGTGAAAAACTGAGAGAATGTTTTCTCTCCATGTGACTCTTCTTAGGCACATTCTACATCATGGATCACATTGCTGTGTCCCCATAATCTCCTTAATCAGAATCTCTTCTTTTTTCAATATCTCAACATTTATTGAATCCATTCACTTTATATGTATCCACATATTCTGTATCTTCTTTAATTTTTTAAACTTTATTACCTCCCAGTCATGGTATATCATTTTACTATTATCACAGCATTATATCCCCAGTGGCTGCATTGCAAATAACACCGAATCTTAGTCTCTAATAGAAACAATACTTATTATTTCACACATTCTCTGGCCAGAAACTGAAGCTATACTGTTGACTTTTGGTTTGGTTTCTCTGATGAGAATGCAAGAGTTACTGGGGTTTCAGAGTTGTCTGACTGTTTAAGGAGGAGGAGGATATGTGTCCAAACTTACTAGGCCTTGAGCCCTTACTAGCCATGCCCTGTGACTTGGTAGCTAGATTCCCACAGACAGAGAAACTGAAAAAGCTTAGGAGAGGGTATACCAAAAACAAAACCTGTCTATTAGTTATCTAGTTTGTAAAAACAGCAACACCTTAAATCATTCCCGTGTTTTCTAATCCATCTAATTCAATAATACAAGAAATAGGAAAGAGAGACAATGAATATGGTGAGAGAATGCAATTTTTAAAAAAATGATCAGGGATTTCTGTGCTGGGATCATAGGTGCGTGCCATCAAGCCCATATTTGGTGGCCAGCACGGCATATGGTATTGTAGATCAAACCCGGGTCTGTGTGCTTGCCAGACCGGCACTGCGACTGCCAGAGCTATCCCCCAGCCATGTGAGTAGGGGTTTCTTAATGAGGACATATTTGAAGAAAGACTTGAAAGGTTAATGGGCTGAAGGAGACTAGTAACATTTAAAACAGATAACAGAGGGATTTATATATCCTACGGGTATGTGCAGGCTGAGTGTCTTTTAGAAAATCTGTGAGTTCTGTGTAACAGAATCAGAGAATGACTAGCAGATGACATCAAATCCAAATCACAAGTCCAGTCCTGGCTATCATTTAATCTATTTTATGCATCTTTTGTATGTGATAAGGTCAGTCATGTCCCCTCAGGATTTATTCTGTTACCCTGTACTACAGTTTGCAGATCCTTCATACAGTTGCCAGCCCTTCATTCTTCTGTGGGAAGAATGATGGGAAGTGTGAGGATAAATTTTAAAGCCAAAAGAGAAATAAAATATGACTTACTTTTAGTAGGGACACTGCAGAGTATTTCAGACCATAATATGGAATGGCAACTTAAACCCAGCTGGTGTACTGGATGTGGTGGTAAGTGACTAAATTCTGGGTATATTCTAAAATTAACACACACACACACACACACACACACACACTCACACACAGTATATTTATAAGAAGTAAAACAGACAGAGAAATTAGAAACCATAAGAAGTGAAATGTCAAGGATAAGAGCAAAGCATTTTTGTTTGAGCAACAGTAAGAATGGATTAACCATTACCGCAGACAAGACAACAGGACTGATTTGGGTTGATGGAAAAGAACAATAACTCACTTGGAACAAACAGGTGGATTTGGATTCAACAGTCTAAAAACTGGCTTATACAGAAATCTTTAATGTCTTCTGCAATGAAACATAGCTCCAAGATTTTAAGTTTCCTTTCTATACACTGCATATTTCCTGGGCCCCATTTATTCTAAAATTTGCATTATTTTTCCTTTTGTATTTGCCATTGATTTTTGTTTTGAAGACAAAAATAATTTTAAAAATCATTGAAATTAATGATACATATATCAAAAAGTGAGCACTGTTCTGGAAACTATTCAAGTAGAATGACACGCTGATACAGTAGGAATTGGCTAGGCAGGGAAAGCCTATAGCATGATGAGTCATTATGACTCAGACCTAAAAATGTAGATTCTAGGTATGTAAAATCAATGGAAAAAGTACTGTAAGAATAGAAACTGTTGGAGACACCTCCGGATATGAACTATCTGGAAAGCTTTATAAAGCCGGAGTCATTGGAAAGTAGGAAGAATGTGGTAAAATAGACGTGAAAGGAAAAGGTAGGCTTAGGCACAATATGTTATTTCTGTAATCCAATTAAAAGTTTTTGAATTTCTAACCTTAATATGGTAGGAAAAGAAAATTTTTATCCAAGTGCAATATA
>NW_004524682.1:9763796-9793674 GCF_000260255.1 Octodon degus | reverse complement strand
GAGATGAAGTTTAGTGCAACTCTCTTTCTATCATTTATATGTTTCTGCCTTCTTTTCTTCTTTCCACCATTTCAGTTGTTCTTTTTTGAACAATATCTTTTCCTTTCATTATTTCTTTTGTACCTAACAGTACTGCTAGTTTCTTTTACTTTTTGGAAAAGAACAGTTAGTGTTTATATTGTTAAACAGTCTCACGTCTATATCTAATAATTTGAAGAACTAGTTTTAAGATAAAAATACACAATGTGATTAATGATTGCTAATTTCCTATCATCTTGTTTTGAAATTCTGTGTCATTTTTATTGTCTTTTATTATTTATTTATATGTTTATTTGCAGAATAGGGGATTGAACTCAGACCCTTGCGCTTGCCAGGGAAGCGCTTATTCTACTAAGCCTTCCCCCCTTTCCCTGTCTTTCATTCTGTTTAAAATAAAAAAAGATGAGTAACAGAAGCATTAAGTTTAACTTTATTTTACAATTACACTATTCACAGGGCATGAATGTTTATGTGCTTGAGAAGAAACTTTATTTACATTTTAAAGATGAAAATTATAAAACATGATGGATGATGGGTTAGAGGCTAAAGTCTACAAAGAATCAAAAATGTGTGTCTTTGATTTTTATACGGGGTACAAGTGACACAATAAATAATAATAAGAAAAACTGGAGAGACACATATTATGTATGAGAATAAAAATAAATCATTTGGTCTATAGTGCATTATCAAAGAGAAACATTTACCTTTGAAGAGGAAGTGTAGAAGACACATGTACATGAAACCTGTAACATCTGTGGAAATTGTGATTTTTACATCTGTATTTAGGAGACAGTAACACGTACAAAATTTGCAAATACAAGAGTATGCATTCATCAAAGAAGAAAGAGACATTAGAGATAAAAGGAAACATTAGCCAAATTACTGCTTAAAATTGATAAGCTTCTGTGCTGTTTAACTGGAAGTGAAAATAACTTTAAAAACCCTAGTAAAACAGTAATAAGACATCTTAACTCCTTTATAAAACTAAGGGGCTTTTTAATACATATGTTTATCATCTATAATCATAAAATAGTTATTACTGTTTTACCGAATTCTAAAATTTTATTTCACCATATTCTTTAAGCTACATGTCCTCCTAAAGGCTGTCTTTAATATTGAGTGACCTTTTTCTATAACAAACAGGTCTGAAATACTAACACTGTATAATGTCAAAGATCTTACACCATCTATTTTTGTATATACCATGTATTAATCATTCATCCAAAAGGTTTTCATATATTTTTAAAAGGCCATAGAATTATTGAGGCATCAATATTATGATGACCACCACCATTGTAATGTGATTAATATTTCCATTGTTTGTATGTATAAAAAAGGACTATTGTAAATACAATTATCTTATACAACCAAATCAAGGTTCTATGTGTTTAACAAAATGCAAAAGTGGAAGTTAGCATAAAGCTATACATGAGAAGAAAATAAAGTCAAGATTTTGTAAAATATCAAATCCATAGCAGTACATCATTCAGTGGCCCAATTGAAAAGAAAAAAAAAAGTTGCTTTAGATCATCAAGGATTCCAGCTGCTACTAATTAAATTCTTTAAGAAGAATCATATTCAAAAGTAGAATTGGATATCGCACTTGCCAAAAAAGCCTAATTTCCTAACTGACAGCCACACAGATCCCAATACTTCTCTTTCTTTCCATTAATGAACATATTTGTTCTGTTTTAGACAAGAAACTATTCATTCTTATGCTTTTAATTCTTCTCTAAAAGGAGTATTTGACACAAAAATGTCTTACCTTTATAATTATAGTCTTAACAGAGGAACATTTAATTCTTTTCCATATATAAACCTTCTAATAACTCATATAAAAAACTCATCTATAGCCAGAGAATGATACAGTTTGCAAAATGAGCACTCCAGAAATAGAACATAGTGTTAAGCTTAAATTTGGTTCACTAAAACTAAATCCAAGAGGTAAAACAATATCTTCTGTAAACTTGTTTCTATCTCATTAGAATTGTAAACAAAATGAAGCTGAATCAAGTGTGGGAGTCTGTCAAAATCACTGCATGTACTTTGACAAGAAAGTACCCCCAAGAAGAAATGCACTGAAGCCTCTGTCGTTTTACTGAACAAATATTACTTATTTTTAACCTTAAAAACTAAGATGCTTTTCAAAAATATTTTAAATTAATGCTACCATAAATACTTTTCTCTCCATAGCTATTTATTTGTCTAAGAAACTCAAACCCCTAGAGTTAGAACAGTTAACATATTGGAAAAGCACCTGATACATATGCATGAATTATGATTAATTTCTGCAATATTATCACAGACTTATTTTTTAAATGTACCAAATACAATTTTATGAAAGGTCACATATCCGAAGAGTTGAAGTTACTAGCAAATTGAATTTAATAATAGTCATTATGTATTCAAAAAGCAACAAATCAATCCAAATCTTATGAGATTCAAAGAAAATTCTTATAAATTCTCTTTCCTTACATATGTTACAGAAGAAAATGGTAGCTAGCATTTAACCCCATAGTTACAATATTTTGTAACAATAAGTTTTATTATTTTATACCCTCTGACTGAATAATATTCTTTTAAATAGGTAGTCTTTTTTATTATTTAGTACAGGGTCTACAGGGTCTCACTACATAGATCAGACTTGTAGTGATTCTCCTGTTCTCAGCTTCCCAAGTGCTGGAATTACAGGCACAGGCCACCATGCCCAGTCTCAATCTCTGTCTCATCACGCCCCAAAGGTGGGTCTGCCAGGGCATGTGGGGGATCAAACCCTGGCCTCTGTACTTTACCTAAGCAGTTGCTTTTAGTCTGCTGAGCTATCTGGCTGGCCTAAATGGCTAATCTTTTCATCAAGAAAATAAAGCACTTTTATCTAACCTAGTAAAGAGAATCAAAGAACATGAATATTGTATAATTTTCACTCAATTTGAAACTTTAGAAAGTCTTAATAGGATTTGTTTGTTGGCACATCTGAAAATATTAGTTAAGAGTTGTTTGTGGGTAAGATTTAGAATCGCTGACACTTATTGAAGAAAATTTCAAATAGTAATTGTACATATTTGTAGGATTCCAAAGTTTCTCATTCAACTGAAAATAAAATTGTGTCAATTTTCTCAGTTTGATGAATTTGCATGTCATTTCTGCTATGTACTTTATGTAAGGTATGTTAAGAAATCAGATATGTGTAATCAGATATATGTAATATAGCAAGTCACATATGTAGTTTTGTGTCACATTTTCTTTATCAGAATTATGGATATGAAAAGGTCTGAGGATTGAAATTTAAAATTAAACATTGTTGATTGATGTATATATTGATATGTACACTCCAAACAAAATCTTATAAAGGATATAAGTCATATATATTTTATATAGAGAGTTTATATATCAAAAGTATTACATATTATATATAAATATATAGCTTACATATTATATATATTAAAAGTAATAAGGCTGCAGACATGAGGAAATGTGAGAAAAGGAAAAAAATAAAGAAGATAGATAAGGGCAAATCAAAGGAAATGATAGAAAATAAGAAGTGTTAACTAACTGAGATGGAAACTACCTGCAAAATAATGGCATTTTGGAGCAATATAAATGCTTTAGAGGGCCAGTGAGATAGTTCAGCAGACAAAAGCTCCTGCTTCAGCAAGCTTAGACAAGCTCGGGGATCACGGGTTCAAACCCAGAAACCACATGCCAGAGGGCAGGCTGAGCTGACCATAGTCCAGGAGTGGTGGTGCACACCTGTTACCTCAGTGCTGGGGAGGCTGAAAGCAGAAGGATCACCATGAGTCCGAGTTGCATAGTGAGACCGTGCAACAACAAATACATACATACATACATACATACATACATACATACATGCTTTTGGAAAAGCAAAATAATGTCATATTATAAATAAAAAGAAATCCTCCCTTTAAAAGTTGTTTTTCAAAATAAATGATAAAGTAAAAGAACCAAATGTAAGCCATAGGACCAAGAATGCTATGGTGAATTTAGTAAAATTCCCCCACACAGGCATTCCCGGGGTAACTTTGAAAGCACAGCTCAGCTGGACATCTGTGGACACTCTGGAAGGGCAGCTTCAAGGTTCATCTACCAGATGCAGCACAGTCAGTGGATACTGGATGAAGAAAATGAAGGAAAAAGAGATGGCTTTTCTTTGCTTTGTTTCTAGGCATGTTTAGTTTAGATGTTGCTTTTTTATTGTTGCAGTATCATTAGTAGCATCATTAGCAGAAATCATGCAAATAATTACATTAGTCCATTATTATTTCTTGAGAAATTGAATAGCAAAATATAATTTTAGTAGACTATAGGCCAGTTGTGAGGGGCGTCATGCTGTCACAATGCTACTTCAACCAAGAAATTATAACATAACCCTTTTCACTGAATAGAATATAACAGACAACTCTGCGTGTGTGTGTGTGTGTGTGTGTGTGTGTGTGTGTGTGTGTGTGTGTGCATGTGTGTTTTCTGGGAGAAGAGAAGAGAAAAACTCATTCTCAGTTCTAAAAGAAGATGGACAGAAGCTAGTGCGTATTCTTTTCACAAGAGTATAAACAATAGAACCATATTATTATTTTGGTTTTGTTTGAAGGTATTTTTGTTGTTGTTGTTGTTGTTGTTCTTGATACAGGGCCTTGCTACTCAGTTTGGACTCACAGTGATCTTCTGGTATCAGTGTCCCCAATGCTGAGATTAAATGCCTGAGCCACCACACTTGGGTCAGGGCAGCACTGTGTGTGCAGGATTCTGGAGCAGGCACAGCATGCACACCCGGGCATCAAACCATGGTACTTGCACTACCCAGGCAGGTGGTTAGAACGCTGAGCTCTCTCCCCAACCATATTATTTAAACACCAATAAGTATCTTAAATATTTTGCTAAAATTTAAGGAGAAAAAGTACACAAAATAAACATGATAAGTTTTGTCCTTGGAATGTGAGAATCAAGGTTTAAGAAAGTATGGGAAAGGTAGCTATATTTTTAAATGATTTGATTCGGCTTATGTGATTGACATTTCTTTAGGACAAAATACTCCAATCCTCAATTTACAGAAGTTGATTTGTGAGCATGGTCTCAGAGGTGTGGCCCACAGTTATCTGGCTCTAATGCACAAATATGGTGGAAGAGCCTGATGGGTTGAAGTTGTTCATGTCATTTCAGTCAGGAAACAGAGATACAAGGAAGAACATGGGAGAGAAACACACTCTACAAAGGCATGTCCAGATGTATCACACTTCCACCCAGGGTCAAACTCCTAAAAATACATTCAATTATAAATTCATTAATGCATCAATCTATAGTTAAGTAGAACAACCCCATCACCCAATGACCTCCCAAAGGCCACACTTCAGAAATCAAGAGACTTTGGGGGAAACAGCTAGATAAAAACCATACAGCATGCTTTGAGATTTATAGAATATTTCACTTACAGCATTTCACAAAATTATGATGAACTTGTCTAGAGTTATTGTTGACTTGTGCTACATTAATGGCCACCACAAAAGTTGGTTATATTGATTCAACTAAGCTGTATTCAAGAAAACAGGAACCATGTACTGTTCTTGATATAACTCATATTCATACCAAGTATCCTCTACTCTCCGCTTGACATGCCCCTGTAATCTGTAACATAAGTAAATTCATAAGACATAGATTTTCTCCTGCCATGGCCAACATTGAAGGGAAATAAAATCTTTGAACACTGAGACAGAGATGAGTAGGTAAATTCTATACCTTCCCCACTTTAGGCCTCGTGTGGTCAGGCAAAGAAAGATGTACTGGTCTCAGAAAAATTGTCTAACTTGATACAAAAGAGTGCTATCCACCTTAGTAACATACATTTTACTTGCTTTCCAACATTCTGTGACTTCCATTACTTACTCTTTCAAATTAATTCTAGATTTTGTGTTTTAGAAAAGTAGTATCCTAAGAGGTTTTACTTCAATTGCCATTCCACAAGCCCAAGTTAAACTAGTTGATATCAGAAAATATCTGATGACAAACATGCCAGGTATTCACATCACATGTATGAATACTTAAACTTTGATTAGTAAGAGCCACATAGAACTGGATGCAGAGGAATGTGCCTCAGGAGGCGAGCGGCACTTCAGTGGATTGGGGGCCATGACGGTAATAAAGACTGGGGCCTGGGCTGGCTTCTGTTAATGATGTAGAAAGGACTAAAGAAAGAAAATTATAGGCTTCGGGCAGCTAACTAAAAATTAAAGATGCACTGTAACACTAAAAGCAAAGAGCTTCTACAGCCACATTTTAGTAGGTTCTACTCTCTCTCTGGCTTAGGCCAGATTTTATTAGAAATAAGCCACAATCTAGTTGTAAAAACAGCAGATCTGACATTAAAATGAATAGACGCTGTTGACAATGGGTTCTACTTTGGTAAAGCTCAAATAAGTAAATAGCATGGCTCCAGTGAACTTACAAAGCTAAATGAATGTGAGGACATTAAATCTCCATATTCCCTAGAAGACTTGAGAACATTACAAGTAGTCCCTGCTTCCCCATGGCATTTATGAAAATACCCTCTCTCCTAATCATGTGTGGTGCTCTCATTGGAAGTGAATTCCTTACAAAAATATATATTTATTCTTGTTAAGTTTTTTTTTTTTTTTTTTGCCACTAACCATTAGACAGAGTTATCTACTCAGAACCTATGCAGGTTATTGTGGTTGATGTACCAAAATGAAACAATTTGTTTTTCAAAATGAATGCAAAATCTGGTAGCATATTGTGAAGAGACTGGAGGACCTGTGGAAGACTCAGTAGATGAAAAGGTTGTAGAATTAGAAAGTGTTGTTTTGTTCATATTGCAAATAAGAGTCTATGTGCTTGAGGAAAGGTTAAGAGTACACTTAGTACTAGTCAATAATATTCTTGAATGGCCCCTTGAAAATAAATCATGATCAATGAGATAAAAGGAGGCAAAAGTGATAAGAACTACTTTTTTGCTAACTGAGAAAGAAATAAGTTGCAGAATAATTGCCACTTAACGTATGATTGCTAACTCTATTTTCTGGAAGGCTCCAGGTAGAATTTTCTGCTCTGAGGTCACATGAAATGACCTGGGAATAGGACACAAATATATTTGAGAGACACTATCATAACTATTGTCAGAGGTGTGTGAGAGGAACCACTGCTTTGAAACTGGATCCATAGTAATAGTAATACTAACGACTTTGATACTAAAACTCTTAACTGTCAAATGTAAAAATGATAGGACAGGTATTGAAGAAAATCGGAGTGACAAAGTGAATATTTGGTTATCAGTGACCTGATACATCAGAGTAATTATGCAGTGGTGCTCCACGGGATATGATAGGTTCACAGTTGCTGGTAATGTTTCTTGGTTGTTGAAATTCAAGAATAACAAACATAATTAAATGCACATAAAGTAATAATAAGAATTAGTAAGCAAACTGCTAGTCTTATCAATGAATGAAAGTTCATCTTCCAGGGCCAGCGAAAATAGCTCAGCTGACTAGGTGCCTGCTTTGGCAAGCACAGAGACCAGGTCTGATACCCATCACCACATACTGCACTGATGTTGTCCCCAAGCATGCTGAGCTGGTCACTGGGACCCAGCACATGCCTGTCATCCCAGCACTGGTGAGGCTGAAAACAGAGGGTCACTATGAGTCTGAGCTGTGCAATGAGACCCTGTACCAAATACTTAAAAAAAGTAAAAGAAGAACAAAAGTTCATCTTCCCTTCAGTATTCCATGGAAATCAATTGTATAGCTTCTACCTAGTGCAAAATTCTATGCTAAGGAAAGTGTATGTGAATGAATTCTTGGAGCCTACCCCAAATAGATCCCTGGGTAGTTGTAACATCTAGTTTTGGGAGTTTAGTTGTCAATGGTACAGGAGTATTAAAAATATCATGCATGTCAGATAATATAATGAACTTACTAACTCTGTATTGTAATATATTTAAATATTAATTATAATGAAGCAAAAGATGATATAGGAGGAGAAAATAAGCATAGAAAACATTAGTTTCCAAATAATTGGAAAAAGTCACAGGATTCATTTTTATAAAGTCTTATCTTTTTTCCAGACTTTGAATGAGAAATATCTCATTTTAGTATCAAAATAACTGTCCACAATTTCCAGTAATTTTTTATGTCCCTCCTGTCACATAAACAAGGTTAAATTGTTAACAAGTTATATGTAAGATAAGACACTGACAGAGACGACAGTTCTGAGCCTGTAATGGGAGTTTAGAACTTTAAATAGTGCATTTTAATTTATTATTTAATCTGTGTCAATCTATCATTTTTAAAAATTTCATTTATTTGGGTCTTTCTAAGCAGCTCAGACTCAGGAGATCCCCCTCTCTCAGCCTCCCACGTGCTGGGATTACAGACATTCATCACAATGCCTGCTTTAAGATCTAGCATGGTTAAGGCATGGCATGCTATACAGGGGATTATACTCAGGTCTTGCACTTGCCAGGCATGCACATAGGCTGCTGAGCTATCTCCTGAGCCCATATATCATTCTACATGATATCAATACCAAAACTCTAAGCTACCTTTGAAATAAGTCACTGTAATAATCCTAGCTCATCAGCAAAATCAATTTTGACAGTAAAGTTGAAGACAATGCATAGATTTTCTATTCAATTGAATTGCGAGGAGAGTTTTAGTTTATTACCATAACATATTTAGCTCAACCAAGAAGGAGGTACCCACTATTGGATAGATGTCTCATATTTGTTACCTCACCTGTGGAATAAAAGATAGTGTGAAGGAAAGCCGCTTATTCTGCAGTGAAATACAAAAGAAAAGTTCTGTTAGGATTCATACTAATTTTTAAATTAAGTTATATCATTCTAATATGAATATATGAAGAATGGATGCTTCCCTCACATCAATATCCATTTATTTGCTTGCTCTAGTCTCTGTGAAAACCGTATGGGTGGGGTTGGCAAGATAGCTCAACAGACTAAAGTGCCTGCTTAAGCAAGCACATGGACCGCAGTTCAATCCCTGGCACCTGGCCAAAGTCTGGGCAAAGTGGCACACACCTGTAATCCTAGCACTGGGGAGGCTGGAAACAGGAGGATCACTATGAGTCTGATCTTTGTAATGACAACCTGTAACAACCAAATACATTAAGAAAAGAAAAAATCCAAATAAATAAAAAATCGTATGAGTGTAACACATGATTACAGATCTTAGTAACTTTAATCAAGATGTACTCTAACTGGTTATCTTTGATCTTCATACCATAATAGACACTCCAGTATGGTTTTGAGTTAGAAAAATATTTTCTTAATCCTTATCATTTGAAAAATTAAATTCACTTAGTCTTTACCTGAAAACAGCATGAATGCTCATATTCTGGCCTACTCTATAATTATTTTAAAATGTTTGCTCTTTGTCATAAACCATTCAAGGCCTTGATTTTGACATTCCACATAATAGCAATGATAATGAGCTTGTCCATTGCACTAATGAAAAGGAAGTCATAATTAAAATATAAAAGCACATTAATAAAAATATACTTAAAGAAATAGGAGAAAATCCTGTGAAGAATCAGAGAAACATTAACTTTAAGATACTAGGAATCAATTTGCTTAAGAATCTCAAGATGACTGAAGCATGTCACAATCACTTTGTTCTTAATCTCATATCTCCTACTGTTAAAAAATAACACTCACAGCTTCAGATAACATTCTATGAATTGTAAAAATGACATAATCTGTGTCACAAGTATTATTCTAAGGGTTTGAGTAGAATTAGAAAGCTGACAAGTTCAAGAAGTACAAGCAGCAAAAGTACATTATGTAACATGCTCAGAGTGTGTTGCAAACTCATTTGATACTTGGGTGAGGTTACTCTGAAGACATGATGGTGCTACATATATTTGGCATAGATAAAATATGCTTTTTCTCATAGGAATCCTTAATAGATTAGAAGAGTATGTTATGATCATGAAACAAGACTGAGATTTCTGAATCAGAGTATTAGCTACCATTTCTAAAATGCTCCTCACTTGGTTGTGGTTTTAATAATGAACACTTGGTCATGGAGAGCCAAGTTATTATGTAACTCCATCATCCTTCCTGAAGTCGGAAATGTGTGAGTCATCAGAGATGAGGATGAGGAGAATTTGGATCAATCTATTTTCCAGTGAGTAAAGCATTGTTTGAAAATTAGACCAGAGTATGTTGGATGAAATAATTAAATTACATAATGAGAAGTAGCAGCTACTATTAGACCTATCTCACTACAGCGTCAAAGACATCTGTGCATAGTTGCCTGATAGAGAAAGAATAGATGTGGGCCTAGTCCAAATTTGAGCTAAAGATTTCTATTGATGTTAGTGAGGTTTTTTTTTTTTAATTTAAAAATGGCAAATCCTAGCTCTACTGTATGATATTTAGAAGTAGGCAGAATTATTACCCGTGATCATATGGTCTCTATCTATGGAGAAGAGACATGGCCTTCTGATCAGTGAATGCCTTATTGAAGGCTTGAAAAAGACAATACCTCATGAAAGATAAAGGATATAGAAGATAAATACGAAGATATGAAACTGAACACCAATATGTGCAGGCATTTTGGTCTCACTGCAATTACCACTGCACAGGGATGTAAAGCATTTTCTCTGAGCTACTGTCGAGTTGGCACATGAAAATATGGTGCCAGGAATGGTTATTGTGAAATGGCCAAGGCTCACCAAAAGGAATTCTAGCTATCAGCACCTAAAAATGCTGGTGTCACTGCTGCAGATACAAATAAGAGCATTCTAGTGAGCCACTCAGTAGACTACTTGTATCTTTTATCATAGAAAACACAGCCATTTATCCTCATCATATTTGAGGATTATAAGTATGTGCCTACTTTCCTCATTCCTATGAACTGTACTTTTGTGTTGCTGCAAATACTGAAGCCTTAATATCCCATGCATGTGATGAATTTGGAACTGAGGTTTTCAAAAGATCACTAGGTTCAGAAGAAGTCATGAAAGTGGAGCCTCAGTAATGCCATTTGTGCCCTTGTATTAAGATAAAGAAATCAGAGGTCTCTTTCCATCATGTGAGGAGATAGTGAGAAGAAAACTTTTTAGTCTAAGTGGAGAGCTGTTTCAACAAATCTGATCTCGGACTTTTATCCTCTAGAACTGTGAAAAACAAATATGAGGTTTTAACTACCCTATCCAGAGTTATCTTTTTATTATAATCTAAGCTTACTGAGACAATTATAGATTCTATGCTCTCTACTAGATGAGGCTCAATGATAACTCATTTAGGAAGCATACCATAAGCACTCTGTCTTGTTTCCTGGATATGCAGGGTACAATGTCCTCTGCCGGTAAGTGGTATATGCTTCACTCATTTTACTTCATTTGTGTAATTGACCTAGATACATAGAATAGTATATAGTAAAGTAGGATAGATCTCCACTAACTACTGTTTTAAAGCATGCATTCACATCTTTCTTAGTTCCTGGTAGTTTCAAAATCTTATTTCCTAAGATAAGCATTCTGTATTTAGAAAACCACTGTGAGTTGTACTCAACTAACAGCAGAACCCATCTTCTCACCAAATTTGATTCTTCATACCACCAACAAACAAAGTCAAACAAAATAAAATACTAGAATAAAAAAGGAAATATTTACAGAACTGGATGAATCACAATCCCTATTTGTGGGACTGAGCTACAGTTATCTGAACACAGTAAAAGAGATAGAGAGAGAGAGAGAGAGAGAGAGAGAGCGAGAGCGAGTGAGCGAGAGAGACAGACAGACAGACAGACAGACAGACAGACAGACAGACAGACAGATAGACAGACAGACAACAGACAATGTCTGTACTTTGGAGATTTCTAGGGCATTTCTTTTCCCATCCTCAGGAAAGTATAATGTAAATTGTAGCAAGACCTTGTAAACAGTGGTAAGATAAATAAGAGTATTGCCCTCTCAGTAATAAGGTCCTGAGGCACATTTCTAGTCAAGCAACACAGACTGCAGAAAGTGAAGGCATGATATGCTTCCAAAGTCTGGAGGCTTTATAGAGGGGGAAGTGATAGCAAATTTGAATGAATTAAAATGGACTATATGAATTAGGTATCATCTTATGTCATGTTTTTACTCTGTTTTCTGGCATTTTGTTCATTTATTTTACTTCAATTTCCACTGGGATAATCAATTGTTTAGTTTTGTTCATTTTGAAAAAAATTCTAAAATAAAAAACTTTTATTTCAATTTTCTATCATATGACATATTAAATTTACTATATTTAATAATTTGGAGTATTTTTGTCCTGTCAATGTTGTTACATAATTACCGCAGATGTGTTTCTTTCTTTGGGATGACCTCATATTAGTCTAAAACATTAACTTAACTCTTCCTACTAAGTAACTATATACAGCATCTGTATTTAGACCAAAAGATGTTTTGATTTGAAATATCACTAAGGCATAATCTCCAGGCATTCAAACAGCATCAGTGTTTAAATCCAGGAAAATATAGTTTCATGGTAATAAGGAAAAGACTGCCCATCCTTCTATTTTCATAAGTCTAGAATAAGCTAATATTGAGTAAGTTCAGAGATATAGTAGACATGAGAAAGTGGAGAGCTAACATCTAGGCTAACTAATTGATAAACAGAATTGTGGCAGTGTGTCTGATTGTGCAAACTTTACTCAACTTTATCTTAGTGTTTCCTTGTAATTTTATGTGTTCAGAACTTTAACAGTACTTCTATGACAAAAACAATCAACAAAAGTATTAGGGGTTTCTTTAAATTTTTTTAAATGTATAGGACAGGTTCTACAGGGTCTCACTACACAGATCAGACTCAGTGATCCTGCTGTTTTTAGCCTCCCAAGTGATGGGATTACAGGTGAGTGCCACCACGCCCAGTCTTAATGGCCACCTTAACATGCCCTGGGGGTGAGGACGGCACAGCAAACTGGGAATTGAACCCCTACCACTGTGCTCTACCAAAGCAGGAGCTTTAATCTGCTGAGCTATTTGGCCAGTCCAATGCAAGTTTCAGTTCTAATATTCACTTTGTAATACTTACTGCAAAAGTTTTAATGTTAGGTGACTTCTTAATAGGAGACTACTTAAATGATTTTTTTATTTCCTATGCTCATTCATTGTATACATGTAAATGAATAATACTAAAAGAGAATCTATTAAGCATGACTTTGTGTAATAAACATTCATCTTAATTCAATACAATCTCAGTAGATACAAAAGTATTTTTTTTCTGATTTAGAAAAATAAATTACAAATCACCTACAAATATTTACTTTAAGAAGTTGCTAAGCAATGCATGTCATATTTTATCTAGTATACGACTGATATATGAAAAGTGCATTTATTAATTCTAAAAGTTAAATATTCCCCAAATGAATGACAAACATATATTTATCTATAAATAACATTGCAGGTTAGTAATTTAAAAGTATGTTGACCATAAATTTAAATTTAATAATATTTTATAATTTACAGCATTCATTTTAAGTTTGTGTGTCTTGTTTAAATGTAAATGTAAATGTAAATTGTCTTTCAGTATGAACTTAAATAATTGTATTCAAATTCAACTGCTAATTTAAATCATGTTTTAATTGAATTTTAAAAATATTTCTCAAATATTTTCAATATGTAAACTAAGCCCTTTTCAATAAAATCTAAAGGGATAATGTTAACATTTATAATATTCATAAGTAATTCATTTCTCTTGCTATTAATAAATGAGCAGCAATTATGCATAAGCTACTTTGGGAAGATAACTTTTGCCATAGGAATTATCTCTTTTGTATTATGAATTGTTTCTGAGGAGAACTTTTAAAAGTTTTTACAAAATTTTTCACTAATCTCCATTAGGCATGTGGTAGGCATGGGATATTGATTATTTTGCTTTGTAAACTAAATAAGCCAAAGGCCAACATTGTGTATTGTTATGTAGGCTGTCTATTTCATCACATGTTTAGAAATGTCAGTTCAAAAGTTCACTGCCTAAAACTCATATTTTTATACCTCCATCTGCTAGAAATTTGCCCAAAGGATATTTTTGGTCATATAGACCTTGTTGTTTTGCATGGCCTGTGATAACTCTCCTTGAATCTCTGGACTATTTGCAAGATACATTTTCATAGCTCTAAGACACCAAGAGGAAGCTACCTAACCCTGATTCTCTCTGCTGTATTATGGATTTTTCACTTTCACTGGTGATTTACTTTTCCTTTGGAATTCTCTATCCTTCTAGGCCCTGGAGCACAGGCTCACTCACCCTAATCCTCTAAGTGAGTTCCTTTAGTGAGTGATTTAACCTCTCAAAAGTCCTACCAATTACGCAAAGCCTCCATGCATTTTTACATATTGAAATTCAACAACATGATGTGCTATGTTCTGATAGCACACGATGGACAACTGAGCTCTGAATCTCCAATTTAGTGTTGATTGATGTAGGTTTCTCCTTTGAAGTTGTTTCCTATAATATATTTTATACAAATCTATGCTAAATATTATCATGTCTGTTCAACATTTGCCCATAGGTTTAGTGGATTAATACAGAATTGTAAAAGTTTGAAAACTCTTTGACAGTGAGATTTAGTTAATTTAGGTAATAAACTGTTTCCCTGAAGGAATAAATTAGTGATAGAATAAACTTGAGCATCACAACAAAATAAATAAAATCATTTTGATTATGAGTTTAATGTTTTTCATTTCCTTAATACTATGTATATAAAATCAACAAATAGCATGGCTGTTACAGTTTATGTATAGATAGCCACCCAAAGCCTCATGTAGTCGCGGTGGTGATGCTCTAAGAGATGACTGAATCTAAACTGTGTGATACTGGGATTAAGGGTTGTGATTACTAAATAGATCCACTGAGTGGTTTGGCACTGGCCCAATCTCTGTGAAATAGAGTATAAAAGCAGCAGAAAGTGTCTGCTCCAGCCCCTGGCTTGCTAGCTTTTGCTGTCTTCTGCCTACCGTGAACTGTGTTCTTCTCTACACTACCCTTCGTCAAGCTCCCTGTGTGGAATCAGCTAATTATGAACTGAAAATTCAACAAAGAGTGAACTAAACAAGCCTTTCCCTTTTAACTTTGAGTGTCAGGTATTTTGTCTCAGTAATTAAGAAAATTAACCAAGTCAATTAGAAATGTGCATAATGATTTTAATATTTTTATAGGTTTATATTTATTTTTTGTGCATGAGTAGCTATCTGAAAACTAAAAGCCCAGTTAAGTGATTCTGCTATGAGTTTCTAAAGACTAGTGCACAGGGAAAAGGTGTGGACAAGAGAGGGCATCCAGTCAGCGCAGTCCTACTTGATGCTTGTGGAAGCACAAAGGTAGTACAGATGCTTCACAATATTCAAAAGGGAAAAAACACAGATTCTTGGCTCATTGAATCTGAAACTTTTGTATCAGAAATACGTGAATAAAAAAAAGAAATACGTGAATAAACACTTCTTGGGAGACATGATTAAAATCAAAATTTTGGCTCCCTAGGTTTCCAAATTACTGTGCCTAATTCACTTGCCCTTTCCTCCATCAACTGCTACATGATGATCTTCCCAACCAAATTGTGAGAGCACATATTTAGATCTCTGTGAAACAAAGTAAAATATAGGAGTCCCTGTAGAGAAGTTTGTTGACAACGATCTGTCACTTCATTTAAGCCAGAACAGGTAACAAGACATTAAAACAACTAAATGAGTAACCACATTTATAATTTATCTCATGTAAAATACAAAACATCAATGATGTTTAAGTGACTTTCAAAGGACTTAAAATTTCTTAGACTGAATAACAGATACTAAGCTTCATCTAGAAATGTACATTTGATTCATTAGAGGAAAAAATGATTTCCAATAATGTGTGAGATCAATCACTAAGCTTGTAAAGCAAAACATATGCCTCAGTATGTTGAAGATAAGGGTTCTGTCCTCCAAACTGCAGAGCAATTGGTACTCCAAATAGTGTTACACTTATAAATATTTTAATCATCTATCTTAATAGCATATCATGTAAGTAATGAATATATGTGAGTGATGGACCACAATAGTTGAAGTCTGAATCCTGGAAATAAGAAGAAAGTCAACCATGTGTAGTGATACACAACTATAGCTGCATCAATCTGGAAAGTGAAAGCAGAGGAATTAATCTCATAATTTGATTAATACAATATTTTTTTTTAAAAATATAAAGACCCTCGCTTAATACGTTGTGGTGTAAAGATCTTTAGATCAATGTCCAGTATTAGACAAACAAATGAACAATTGGAATAAGTGAGTAAGTAAATATTCATTGTGCAAATATCATTTATCACTTGAATGTTTCCAGGTACAATTTCTATCTTTGCTCTTCAAAGTTGCTTACCAACATTTTATAGATCCACTTTTCCTGAAACCATAAACCATAAAATGTTCCTACTGCAATTGTAATGGGTTAAAGATAATAGAAATTTTTTAAACAAAAAGTAGTAACAGTTCCTAAAACTTATGCATATCTTCTGTTATGTGACTACTTTATGAGCCATAATATCCTGCCACTGACCCCTAAAAGATTCATGCACATCCCTTTAAGCAAAACACAATTAATCCATGTTATGGCTTATATATAGATGTTCCCCCAATGCCTCAGGTAATCATAAATGAAGATTTTGGGAAGTGATTGAATCATGAATATGTAATAGGGGATCATGGGTTGTGACACTGGATTTATCCACAAAAGGTTTTGGACCAGGGTATAATGATAGGAGGTGAAGCCTGGCAAGAAGAGCTGGGTTACTGTAGACATGGATTGGGAGGGTATCCTTCACTGTCTCCTGATGTTACTCAACTTCCTTTCTGCAGGGCCCTTCTATCACACCAACCTGCCTTAGAGCCCATTGACTTTGGACTGAAGTGTCTACAAACCATGAGCCATATTAAGCCAAATATATTTCTAAAAAGGTAGAGGCTCTATGTTATAAGTGTGTTTCTTTTTTGGTTGCTGAAGGAATCTGATTCCTGCCATTCTGAGCTGAACAGAGATCACATCAAAGCTCTTCCCCAACCCCACTCTGCTGGTGTACCAGACAGAAACATGTAATCATGAGTTAATCAGGACTAGTAATCATAGATGCAAGCCATCAATCCCATCTCTCCAGAGCCTTTCACTAGAGAAGGGATGGCAACTTCCTCTCTGCTCTCTGCTCTCAAACCTTGTCTCTAACAGGTGATCACAACTCCGTTTCATGGAATCCATGTCCCTTATGCCCAGGACCTGGCAAATGACCTTATATACTAGAATAGAGCAGCTGCTTCTCCACCAGTGTCAGAGCAGCCTTCTCAGGCTTGTTCTGAAATAAACATGTCTTGTTGAGATTATACCTTTATTTTCTTTCCTTCTTTTCCCTCACAGTTGCTATATTTATATAATCACTTAGTCTTCTAAATATTTTAGACTTTCTAAGAGTAAAAGTAGATTTTTACACCAAAAAAATTGTTTTCACAACTTTGTACATTCTGTATCCTCTTTCATGAACATAGAAAACAGAAAAATACATTTAGCTACAATTAAAAGAAATCTAATTTTGATTTAAAAAATACATGTGTACAAGTCTGCAATACATAAGGAGAATATTCATCAATATATATGTGACTGGTGCTTATGAATATCTCAAACCCTTTTCACTTCTTGCTCACCTCCTGATCTTCCTCCTTACATAACCTTCACGTATCTACAAATTCTACCCCGTTTTCTATCATCTATATTTTACTTTATTTTTTAAATGGTTTATATTTTATGGCTTTTTTTTTTGAACCAAGGATTGAACTCAGGCCCTTGTGCTTGCCAGGCAAGCGCTTATTCTACTGAGCTATCTCCCCAGTCCCTATGGTTCTTTTGTAAGAGAAATCACACAATATTTACCCTCTGAGTCTTTATTAAAAGACAAAAACTGTCTGAAGATGAGCACTTTATCATAATCTCATAATTTCTAAGTGCTTTTACAATTTCTTACCTTTTATAGATTTTGACTTATCCCCATAAGTAGCATCTCCTAGGCACAAAACAGCTGCATATGTAGTTCTTTTTTTCAACAGTTAGAAAATGCGTTTTGTTCTGATTAAACTATCTGAATTAATCCAAAATATTTGTTTTAACTTGTCTTTTCTAGAAATTCTACTACATATATGGTTTGTGGAGAAAATGAATTCTACAAAAAGAAAAAATTAGGGCCTCACAAAAACAGCACAATTCACCAAAGAATTTACTTAGACTGCTTCAAGCATTATTAAATAACTTTCTGTAAAAGGGAAGAATTCACCTGATAACTACTGGGGAATACTCATTAAGATAGTAATTCTAAACTGTGATAATATAAAGCAGCATGCTTTAAGAAATTATTTATTTCAGAGGAAGACAAGAGAGAGAGAAATCCCAGGAAGTTAGGAGGCAGAAAGAGAGGGAAGGAGGGAGAAAAGAAAGGAAGGACAGAAGGAAAGAGGAAGAAAATAGGAAGGGAGGGAGGGAGTGTGGAAGGAAGGAAGGAAAGAAGGAAGGACGGAAAAATGAAAGAAAGAGGTTGAGAGAAAAGAAAAAGAAAGAAAGCAAAAAGAAAAGAAGAGAAAAAAGAAAAGAAAAATCAAGCAGGCTGATTATTTTTTTTTTCCTTTTTTCTTTTATTTTTGTACGGGAAATCACACTCCATGCTGAGCTTCCCAGACACGTGCTCACGCCATTAAGCTATATCCCCAACCCAGATGTTTATAATTTCTATAAGCAAAAATAAAAGAAGTGCCACCTTCAGTTCTGCGTGTGAGTAGCTTGGAAAATCGCATGCTCACCTGCACAATAAGAACAAAATGGGAAAAAGCCGTAAACTAGGTACTTTGCTTATACTTAAAGAAGTTATGTCATACGGAAAAAGACCATCCCAAATCTTAAACAACGGAGATGCCATGAGATTTTTGAACAGTAGTGACTGAAAGTGGAACAAGAAGCTTCTTGGAAGCCAGACTTAAGAGGGTCTCGATATTTTTATGGGTTTTCCTTCAAGGCACTATAACATTTCTTACTGTAAAAATTAATGGATAAAGTTACTTTGGATTTCTGGCCTGGGGAGAGAAAAAGTAATCACTTAAAGAAATCCCAGAAGTTCTCTCCATAGGAAAAGTCTCCTCTCCAAGGAAAATAGTTTCACCTGGATTCATATCAGAAATAGGAGGCTGGAAATTGCTCAAAGCTACCGCCGTCTGCCTTGCTATTTCACTTAAGCAAACAAATTGAACTAAAGCATTTCTGCAGTCCAGGCGCGCAGGCTCTCTAAACATGAGAATATTCACGCTATCGTGGCTGCCTATTTTCTCTCATCAGTAGAACTTGCGAGCCCTAATAACTGACATCACTTTGACATACACAGTTTGGTTAAGGAGGGGTTTTAGGAATATCTGCAGAAAGCAGAGAAAACGAAAATGAAGTGGAAAGAAAAGGAAGTGGGAGTCTCTACCAATGATACATGGATCAAATTGCAACCCAGTGTAGCAGATTAACAGAAACGCTAACCAAATACTTATTTTCCCAAGTTCACATTATCAAAACTGTCAAGTTTGGCTTTCAGTAGAAAATCGGAGGCATATTAGTAGAAACAGAAATAAAACAATGTGTGAGGGGAATTTTTGCACCAGAGCCTGGCTGAGTTCTGGCACAGATTTCAGAATGATAGTCATCGATTTAAAGGAACCATAATGAGTACATTATGGGCTCTAATGAAAAAGTGAACATATCACAACATGTGGTAAATGAAATGGGAAATAGCAACTCTAAGAAAGAAGCAAAGGAAAGTCAAATATAAGGCACTCCAATAGAACAAAAAATGTCCTGAGTAGGTTCAATAGTTTGAACACAATGAAATAACTCATCTTATGCATAGGTCAACAGAAATGTTCTACAACAGAGATTCAAAGGAAAATAATAAGATATAGAATATAAAAAACAAGATCTGTGGGAAAAAATTTTAAGTGTAGCATATACATGATTATAAAATTAGGAGAATAAAAGAGAACAGAAGCAAAACTCTCTACATTATTGAAGTTTATATGTCTCTATTTCTCTATCATCTATCTGCCTATAGTGATAATTGCAAAAGTATAAAATTAATGGAAGTTATCATGTCAAAAATAGAAGAAATTCTGAAAGAATTCAAGATAAGTGCTACAAACACACACACACGCACACACACGCACACACACACCACATCACACATAGCTGTGACACTTAAAGTTGAAAACAAAGAAATCACCTTGAAAGAAGCCAAAAGAAAAATATTATCAATTTACCTAAGGAGAAAAAAAGGAAAATTCATATAAAATTTGTCATTGAACCAAAATTTATCACAAATATATATATATATATATATATATTCTTTAAAAAGCTGGACATTCTGCATAAGCCATAAAACATGGATAAATTCCAGAATACTTTGCTAAATGAAATAAAACTATCGCAAAGAATGATAGTACTTTATTTAACTTACATGAGAAATACTTAAAAAGTAAAGTCACATACCGAGAAAAAAAAATGAGACGGTAGTTAATGCAGTTACAACAGGATGATGAAAGTGAAGAGATATTAGACACAGGACACAAAGTTATAGAAGCATAGGATGAAAAGCCTAGATGTCTAATATACAACAAGAGAACTCATGTTTACAACGTTGGGTTAGGACTTCTTTTTGAAGTAGATTTTAGCTATTTTTTTTCCCATCCAAAGAGTAACTAAGTAAGATGATATATACGTTAAAGTACTTCACTATAATAGACATTTTATTTTCTATCTGTATCCATTAAATACAAGTGCTGAATTAGAAAAAAAAAACATAGTTCCATTTTAATGCAATTTGTCTCTGTATTCAGAATATTTTTGAATACAGTTGATTCTTTTCTATATTAAACCATGTTTGTCCATTTTACTATGCACATGTGCATGTATTCAAAGATATTGAAAGGAGCAAAAATCCAATTTCATCCCACGGGTTTGAGAAAAGCAGATAATTCTCATATGCAAATATTCCATGAAAAACTACAAGTTCAGTTCAGCACAATGAGCTTGCCTCTTTAAATAGTGTGCCGCAAATTGGCCCTTTAGATACCTGTTTAATTATTACCAGGCTTTCAAAATGTGTATTTTCATTTTATATTCAAAAGGAATTGACAATGCTTGCATTTTTCTCAAACACTCATAGGTATTTCTTTAGAGGAAAAAGATTTTTCTAGAGACCATGACCCCATGATGAAGCTGTTTAAAGATATTTAAAATAGATAAAATTATAATTTTGTACAGTAGGTTATAGTTCAAAGAAGTTATTTCTGTCACATGTAATATAGGGAAAAGATACAAAATTAATAGGCTATGAACTGGATTAACATTGTTGTTCTTATTGGTATTATTTTATGAAAGGAATAAAATTAGTAGACTAGTAATTATAGCAATTCAGGAATCTTTTCTAATACATCTTATAGAAGATAATAAAGTTTCTACACTGTTGATTAAAAAAGAATTCAAAATTCTAGTGTAACTTTTTACAAAACGTGTTGCACGGCAAAGAGCCACACATATGTGATATTCTTTTGCATTTTTATGTGGGGAAATTTAGTTGGCCTAGGTTTGGGATAAGGAAGATTGTCAAGATTTGGTTGTGGAAAATATTTTCTCTTTAATACTTTCTAATAAGTGGGACAGTAAAAATTGAATAGGAGTTGCTAAGTACAAAATTTTTCTGAATATAAGATGATAAAGTTAGAAATTGCACGCACTAGATGTGACCGTGAAGGTTCTTAGGGAAAAGTATGGTTCTTGAACACAATGGTCCTGTGAGCTACAGAATGCTCAAGCTCTTCCATCTCATAATGTACAAAGACAATCTAAATTTTTAGCAAAGAATAATTCCCTCAAAGACTCAATAATTATCAGATGGAATTTGTATAAATTTAGCTATTTTCTGCTAATTTAGTATGTCATGTGTTCTACTTGGAATTTTAGGTAATTTTTAAGGTTGACTCTAACCCTAGGAGTGACAGAATTAAAATGTGCATTGTAATCTGCTACTGCAAGTACTATCAGCTAAACTACAGCTTCCGATGAGATATTTTGATGCTTGTTTACACACTTCCCTCTTGGAGTAAAAAATTGACATTATAATGAAACATTTATTAAATCCTTAGCAAAATGACTTAGGGATCATATTCTCTTTTTTTTATGATTATAGGTAACATTTATTGAATGCTTACTACATACTAGATGCTATATGTAACACACATATGGAAAGGTGTTCAACATTTTCATCAGGTATGTACAAATGGAAGAAGCCACAACGTGACAGTAATAGACCCACTAGAATGGATATAATAAAACTTCAGAAGATACCAAGTGCTGGTAAGGTTGTGGAGCAACCAAGTTCTTACACGCTATTAGTAGGGATTGAAAGCTACCTTGGAAAATTGGTTAGCAGTATCTACTAAAGTTGACACTCCATGACCCAGAAATCAAGATTTGATACTCTTGACCCAGAAATTGTATACAATAGTCATCAAAAGATACAAGACATTCATAGTAGCACTCTGTAATAGCTTTACAGTGGAAAAACCCAAGCCTTCATGAACAGTAGACTGGATGAATAAATCATAGTGTACTTATAACATGGATGATTACACAGCCACAAGAATGAATGAACTCCAAGTACATGTAACATTATAGATCAGTATTATTTACTCCTTGCAGTAACCTTAGAAGATAGTTTCCATTATTGCTTCCATCTTTACAAATGAGGAAATTGAACCCCAATGTGATGTTAGTTGCATGGGTAACTAGAAAATTCTGTAGCTGGGATTCACAACCTGGTGACTGAGTTCTAATCCTTCACTGTTAATGTGCCCTGCCCCAGCTTCTATCTGTATGAGCAGAAGACATTAGAGCTGTGTGATGCTGTGGTGTTGCGTGTAGTATAGAGCTAGTGTAGGATGGCCCTGCAGGAGGAGCCTATAAGCTGGGTGTGGTAGCACATGCCTGTAATCTCAGCACTTGGCAGGCTGAGGCAGAAGGATCACTGCAAGTTTGAAACCAGTCTGGACTACAAAGGGAGCTCAAGACCAACCTGAACTACACAGGGAGACCCTCTCTTGACCAAAAAATAAAGAGCCTACAACTGACTTTGATCACCATGTCCAGGCTATACCATCTACATGATTTAAGGGTAATAGCCCTCACATCAGCTCTTTGCAAGAAGTTATGCAAAAGAGGAAATGGAAATGGAGAGCTAGAGTAATGTGGCTAAGGTCAGGTTGCCTGGCTAAGTAACCTGAGTATGTGGTACAGGCAGGCTTCGCAGTCCAGCCTGGGTGCTCAGAGTCTGTGCCCTTTGCCAGCTATCTTTTCTTTTCTTTTTCTTTTTTTTTTTTTTTTTTTTTTTTGCGGAAAAGGGGACTGAACTCAGGCCCTTACCCTTGCTAGGCAAGTGCTTAATCTACTGAGCCATCTCCCCGGCCCTTAGGGATCATATTCTGTGATGCAAATTGTGTTCTTATATACTGATCATCCTATATTATACAGGAAACATGAAATGTAGATGTAGTTCTAGTTGGTAAAATGAAAAAACAAATGAATGAATTAATAAATAATAACTTTCTTTGAGTTTTTTAATGTTATACATTACAAATTCTACTGCAAACTTTCCTGACGTGCAATATTCAAAATGTATCATTTCAGGTTTAGAAGACATAAGCACACAATATTAGAGGTATCATATTGTTATAATTTGAACATGGAAGAAAATTGAGAAAAATTCCACTATGATTAAACAATTGACTTGAATTTTGCCTTGGCTCTGAATCTTTAGAAATATTGGTAATGGGATATATAATATATATGTGTTGAAACATATATAATTGCATGTATAATGGACAAAGATTTATATATAAGATTTACATGCAGAATTAGTGAAACCCTTTTATAAAATATTTATAATATTTATTAATTAAATCAGCATATATACAAGTGCATAAATACAAGGTATCCTAAAACCATAAGGTGAACTTTTCAGTTTTATTTAAAAAAATACATTTGGAAAACACATTCCTATTGATCCCACTCAAACTACTTCCTATTCTGTCATCCTAGTCACTTTTTGAAGCAGCTATGCAGATCCTTTTTTGAAGACCTTAAGAACTATGATGTGAAAAGCCCGGGGAATGCTGCTGCAGAATGGCATGCAAGGGGAGGCAGGCTAGTACAACCATCAACAGTGTGTCTGCATCCACATTATTCTCAAGATATGGCACTGTGCAATTTCTAGCTCTTCAAAAAGTCAGTACACTCAAAAGGTAAATGTTTTCAATGTATTCAAAACTGCAAAGCAACCAAAATAGCTTAACCATAGACATTCGAGAAAAAGAATTTCCACCGCAGCTTCAGAAAATGGCAAGAATGATGGGGAAAAGTGTGTTTGAAGTGAGGGGAAGTATCTTGAGGGTGATTACTGGCAACATGTCTTTACTGTAATAATTTTTAACTGAAACATTCACCATAATTTCCAGTCACATTTCATGTAAGTAAATCCTGCACTCAGGTTTGTAATTTGACAGCCTAGACATGGAACATTATATGAGTAGTGGTAATTTGGCTAGATTGTTATCAGTTCTCCCTGTTGCTGGTATAAGGCCATAGCTAAGAGCTGTCACCTCCCTCTAGGCCACCTCAGTAGGAGACATATAACACTGTTCTTTATTGACACATGATTTTCAAAATGGGTGATCAAAGTCTCCACCTGTAAGTCTCACAATCTTAGGGGTCCTGCATTATCCAATGTTATCTACCTGGTCATCAGAGTATCTGGGTTCTTATTTTTTCCCATGCCAATACTGCCTCTTCAATTTCATTAAATAGCATTGGTTCAAAGCTTCTGTCACACATTCACGAGGACCATCAGATTTGGCTCTCAATGGCATCTAGCTAGGTTCAAATTAACTTTATACTTTCAATGAAAATAGTGAGATTACTAAGGAGGCTATTAATTATGGAGTTAAAAGTAGATTTTAAAAAAAGGAGTGAATAAAAACAGCACATCTTTTTCATCCATTCCTCAAGTGACAGGCATCTTGGTTGTTTCCAAGATGTGCTGGAAACTTTCAATGTGAATTGAAATTGTGCTGCTATGAACATAGGTACGCATATATCACTATGATGTGATGTTTTCAGTTCCTCCGGGAAAATTCGCATTAGTGGATTAGCTGTTTTGAATGGGTTTTCCAGTCCTAGTTTCTTAATACTCTCCACACGCATTTCCATAATGGTTGCACCAGTTTACATTCCCACCAGCAGTAGAGACAGGTTCCTTTTTCCTCACAACCTCCAACATTTGTTGTTAGTGGATATGTTTAAGATATGTTTAAGGTAAGATGGTATCTCAGTGTTGTTTTAATTTGCATTTCACAGGTGGCTAGTGATGTGGAGCATTTTTTCATATATTTATTTACTCCTTTAATTTCATTATTTGAGAAGTATGTATTTATCTGAGATGCCCATTTCTGGACTGAGGCTTTAAATTTCTGTGCCCTAGTGTTTTTTAGTTCTTTATAAATTCTAGAGAGCAGACCTCTGTCTGAGTATTTATTTGTCATGATATTTTTTCAAATTTGTGGGTTGTCTTTTCACTTTGTTGGTAATTCCTTTGACATGCAAAAACTTCTCAGTAAGAGGAGGTCCCAGTTGTTAATTCTTTCAAGTGTATCCTGTGCTATTTGATTTTTACTCATGAACTCTTTGCCTACCCCTATGTCTTCAAGAGTTCCTCCTAATTTCTCTTCCAGTAGATTTAGTGTCTCTGTTTTAATGTTTAGATCTTTAATCCATTTTGACTTTAACTTAGTTCATGGTGATAGACCTGGGTCAAGTTTGAGTTTTTGGCATGTAGAGAGCCTGTTTTTCCAGCACCATTTGTTAAAGAGGCTGTCTCTCATCCAGTGCATATGATTGGCCCCTTTTTCAAAGATAAGGAGGCTGAGTGTGTTCGTAGAGGCTTCTGTGTCTTCTAATCTACTCCATTGATACTCAGATCTATTTTGTTGCCAGTATCATGCTGATTTTTATCACATTAGCATTGTTGTATAATTTCAGGTCAGGAATTGTAATGCCTCCTGCCTTGTCTTCGTTGCTCAGGATGGCCTTTGCTATTTTAGGTCTTTTCTCGTTCCAAATAAATTTGAGGAATGATTTCTCTAGGTCTCTGAGGTATGTAGGTGGTCGTTAGATAGGAATTGCATTAAATTTGTGCAGAAATTTTGGGAGTATTGACATCTCACAAAGTTGTTTCTTCCTGTCCAACAGTAGGGAATAGCTTTACATTTTCCGAAATCATCTATGATCTCTTTTTTCAGTGTACTGTAATTTTCCATGAAAAGATATTTGATTTCTTTAGTTAGATTAAGTCCAAGTATTTCATTTTCTGCAGTACTATTGTAAAAGGTATTGTTTCTCTAATTATCATCTCAGTGTGTTTGTTATCTGTGTAGAGGAATGCTATTGACTTTTGGGTGTTGACTTTGTATCCTCCTATGCTACTGAATTTGTATATCAATTCTAGTACCTTCTTGGTGGAGTTTTTCGGGTCTTCCAAGTAAAGTATCATGTCATGTGCAAATAATGATAATTTGACTTCTTCTTTACCCATTCTTATTCTTTCTATTTCTCTCTTGTCTAATGGCTCTAGCTAATCATTTCAGAATTATATTAAATAGGAGGGGTGATAGAGGAAATACTTGTATTATACCAGATCTGAGAGTAAAAGATTTCAGTTTTTCTCCATTTAGAATTTTGTTATCCATTTGGTTGTCATACATGACTTTTGTCAGTTTGAAGTAAAGGTCATCTATTCCAATTTTCTGTAGGACTTTGAACATGAATGAGTGTTGCAATTTGTCAAAAGTCTTTTCTGCATCAATGGAGATGATCATGTTTTTTTTTTTTTTTTTTTTTTTTTTTTTTCGCTCTATTGATATAATGTATTACATTCATAGATTTGCAAATATTGAACCATCCTTGCATCCCTGGGATGAATACTACCTCTTAATGGTGTAAAATCTTCTTGATAATTTGCTGTATTCTATTTACTAGGATTTTACTGAGGATTTTCTTGCATCAATATTCATGAGGGAGATAGGCCTGTAGTTCAGTTTCAGTTGCATCTTATTACTTATTACTCAGCTAGAAAGAATGATAAATTTGAAAACTTCATATTTAAGTGGATGCCACTTGAAGATATACTCATAAGGTAAATAAAACCAACACACATGTGTAAATATCGTATAGTCTCCCTAGTACAAGAACTCAAAAGAAGAAATAAAAATAGAAAGGTATAACACAATGAAAAGAAAAGTGAGAACTTGAGGATTAGACAACAAAGAGAAGGCAAGGCAAAAAGCTGGGAAACATGACAGGTGCAAAGCCTTACATTTGTATTTACAAGATGGGTAAGGCAAGGATCCTGAGAATCATCAGCAGATTTTCAAAACTTGCAGTTAATTGGTAGAATTCATACCTTGACTAACTATATATGCTGATACCTGTGAACTAAGCAACTGCACTGAAGATATCAATGTGTAACAGTAGGGTCATGCTTAGAATGCCTGTCATTCTGGTCTTCTAAATATGGACTGCTTGTCATGACATAACAACTACTGCCATACTGGCTCTCAAGCAAATATTTGTTTAAAAAAAAAGGCAATAAATGAAAAGAAGAGACAAGGATAAAAATTGTCACAGCACTGTCCTGCTACAATGCACTATATGGTTAGATTTCTAAACTGCTGTGTAAAAATATGCAAATGTTTATTCTTATTTTTAATAGTTTTTATTTTTTAATTTTTTTCTTCATATTCTGTAGGGACTTAAAGTTTAACATATCAATATTTGATGGAAAACACCTGTTCCATGTTATGTCTAGATGTTTGATATTCAGCCTGATAGTGAGATTAAGCTCAACTTTCTATGTTGTAAGGTGATAACAATAAACTTCTCTTCTGGAGGGTTAACAACCTAAGTTTACAGACCAAAAATTAGAGAAAAAGAAGGGCATCAAGGATAGTCAACACTTTGGCCCTAGCCTTTTGAGGTCATTGAAGACTCAGGACATAGGACACCTGTACTGGAACATCATGTAACTCAGTTGTGTCCCAAATTTTGTGATCAAGGAGATTATTGGGTCACAGAGGAAAGTGATTGATGATGTAGAGTGTGACTAAGGAGAGTCACATGAAGAGAAAACATTCTCTCAGGCTTTCACAGTGAGCAAATTGATCAAGCAATGACCATGACTTATCCACATGGCTGACACTGACAAAGCATCTACAAACTGCGATACAGGGTTTCAGGATAAATCCTGAGGGGATTTGACTGACCTTGTCAGATACAAAAGTTACATTTCTTGTTACAGAGGTCTTACTTTATGTTGGTCCATCAGAAAAGTATAAAAATTAAGTATAGGGCCAGGGAGATGGCTCAGTAGAATAAGCGCTTCCCTGGCAAGCACAAGGGCCTGAGTTCAATCCCCGGTTCCACAAAAGAAAAAAAAAATTAAGTATAAAAATTAAAACCATATTAATATGCTGAGCTGTAAATGCTCAAGTCAACAACTCTGACATTGCCAGTCTTATGCAAAACCCACTATTATTTTGTACTACTGGTCTATATTGGAATAGTTTGTTGAATTCACACACCTATAATATTCAAATGACAATGGAATACCCTTCTCTGACAAAGCTAAATTTAAAAAAAAGGATAGAAATGAACAACCATTTTGTGTCTGTCTATTCAAAATAGTTATGATAGATACACAGTTACATTCTCCTAATTCAATAAGTAGAAAGATTTGTTCTAATAGTGTTTGTAGACAGGATATAATGTCTGCATCTTGTAAAATGAGTAACCTCTAAGACAACAATATGCAATGTATTAATTATTGAAACCGTCCTACTAATCACTTTGGAAACTGTCTTATTGTTATTTTTGTTTCTCAAGAAAATTATTTTTAAGATATAAGAAATAAAAAATAAAAAATAAATGAAAAAAAGTGAAAACATGAATTTAAAAACAAAATAAAATTGAAAGTTGATAAGTGATTTTAATCTCATGGTAGGAACAAACTGTTATAATTTGTGCCACAGAGAATCTAAATTCAAGGCACATATGTAGAGAAGAACTGTAAAATTTGTATTTAAATAAAGATGCAATTACTTTTGCAAGTGAAGAAGTTTATCAATTCAAAAATCTGTTGTTCATGACAGAATTTGAATGTATGGGAATTACTTTTGATAGAGCTTTGCTATGTACAAATACAGAATTACAGAATAGCTCAGAGTTAGTGGGAAATTTTAATCAAGAAACCTTGAGGAATACCCTACAGGTACTGTATTTTTTTTCAAATGAAATAATTACTTCTTTGGTAGTAGCAATTTGAAAATAGATTCCAGTGCCTGGGAGATGTCTCTGTAAAGTAAGCCCTTGCCTGGCAAGTGCAAGGACCTGAATTAAATCTCTGGTTCTACCAAAAAAAGAAAAAGTAGTTTCCAGTGTATAAATTAATGTATTAAAATGCAAAGTTAATTATATTACCTAATGTCTTTTATTTTTCTATTTTCCAGCACATACTGTAGCAAAGTTCAACAGTTCAAGGAAAAGTTCCTTTTCATTTGAGTAGATATTTAGCTAAGGGGGCTAGGGAGATGGCTCAGTAGAGTAAGTGCTTGCCTGGCAAGCATAAGGGCATGAATTCAATCCTAAATTCTGCAAAAATAATTA
>NW_004524682.1:9712655-9763241 GCF_000260255.1 Octodon degus | reverse complement strand
TAAGTCAATAATAACAGAGTAAGAATATGTATTTTCCACTGTTCAGACAAGATATCATATCTGCATCTTGTCCTCTGAATAAATACTACAAAGACAACAATATGCAATGTATTAATTATTGTAGCTGTCCTACTAACCTGTTTTGAAATTGTTTCATTGCTACTTTATTTTCTCATTAAAATGAATAAAAAAAGGAATTTTTTTTCAGATGTCATCTTTGCAGATTTGGAAGTGCTTGTGCTGTTATATTTATTCCAACAAAAAAGTTCAAAATTATAAATATTTTTAAAACTATTAATAATTTTCATACCATTATGTACTCAATTTTCTATATAACATTGGATGAATTCAGACTAAACTAGCACAAGTATTCTGTGATATTTTCAATGTATTCATCAATTTAAAATAAAATTATCTTTTTACATACAGTACATAAAGTACACAAAATACTCATTTTGTGTTTCCAATTATATCAAATTTCTTTCCAGTAATATTTTCATTATATAAAATTATTATATTCCCATATTTAATTTTCTTAAATATAACTATTAGTTTATGATGAAATAATTTACGTGCAGCACAATTAAATGTTCCTAGTGTTATGTTCTTCAGTGTTGGCAAATACAATTCCAAGTATCAAAATAAAGAAAATTTCACTATGTAAAAACGCCAATTTGCTAATTCATGGTCTACACAGTGTGTCTAATGCTGGTGAGAAAACGGAGACATCTGAGTCTTTGTGGACCTCCGGTGGGAATATAGAATGACTTTCACTTTGAAAACTTTTCTTCATGTTTTCATATCAATTCCTTTTAATAGTATACATGCAATAAATTTAAAGCGTGTTCTAATAATAGTCTGTACTTTAATATTTTTAATTGTATTATTCATAGTTCCCCTCAAAAAAAGTCCAAAATATGTGGTAAGAAAACAGATAGATCAAAAAGTATGGTATTTTTTGGAAGGTGAGGTAGCTCAGCAATCTAAAGTACCTGCTTAAGCAAGCTTAGGCAGCCACAGGGCCCACGGCTCGATCCCTGGCTCCACTGCTGCACCAGCTCTGCCTCAGTTTGGGCCACGTTGGCAAAACAAAAAATATGGTGTATTCATGTAGTGGAATATTATTTAGCCAAAAGCAGAATATATATGTCAAATCATATATTCAGTTCTGTTGATATCTATTCTAGATACATCATATTTCAGCCAATACAGATATAAAATGATCATTTTGGGGGAAATTAAGTCAATAATAACAGAGTAAGAATATGTATTTTCCACTGTTCAGACAAGATATCATATCTGCATCTTGTCCTCTGAATAAATACTATATATATATATATGTTGAAAAATGCCAAATAAAATAGTAAAAAGAACAAAAATTAACAAATTAAAATTGCATATGGTTCTATTCCAATTTTTAAGCTGTACAAAATAGCTAAAAGTTTAGGATAAAAAATATATTTGTGATTGACAGTGGTTACAGGGAAGAAAAATTACACAGTGTCTACTAAAATGAAATGTATGGAATATAAGTATCTACAAAAAATGCATGATTGCAATATTTTTATAAATTTAAGAGTACATTAAAAGCACTTAGCAACTACATAAGGTACATTTTATTCTGTAGTTATTATTCTGAATATAAGGAACACACTCCAGAGACTAGAAGGACACTATCATTTACAGGTTTTACTTGGTGGAAGTGATTGGCTAAAAATTAATTTAGGAGGAAATTTTAAGTTTGGGAATGTTTTTGACTGTAAACGCATGACTCTTGTGTTTGCAAACCTTCACACATCTGCAGGTAACAAAGGGTGAACTTTAATATGTGCCAAAATTACAAAACCAACCGAGCAGTACTAGATTTCCAGGAGGAGATCTGCACTATGGGAAATGAATATTAAAACCACAAGGAATAACCTCTAGTGTACAGTAAAGAGCTGGCTCTAGAAATAATGGAAAAATTGTTTTGACTGGAATCTGCAAGTCTGACGTCAAAAGGAACTGTACACAAACGTTCACACAGTTTGGTAAATTGGGTTCTTGCAAGCATCAGTTTAGTTTATATCTCCTGAAACTGCATTCAGGGCAGGATGTTCAACCAAGTTGAACTAATTTGTAAACACATGGCTACGAGAAGACAAAAGTAGAAGGTACGGAAGAGTAACAAGGAATCTAGAATAAACTGTTCAACTGAAGCTAGAGATAGAATGAATTTATGCTTAGCTTGAAACAAATGAACATAGATACAGAAACCATTATAGATAAGCATGCATACACAGAACATTCTGCATCATTCTGTTCCATATCTCTCCTGAGAGGGTCCTTGAATTAATGACACTCATTACATAAGGGCGCCCCATGGCAAAATCCTGCTGTTGAATACCATTCTCTATTTAATAACAAAGGAGCTTTTATCAAACTACAACTCCACCTGCCTATAGTTTGATGACTATTGAAATGAATATTTTACAAAACTGTGTACTCAAGAAGTGTAAGAAGCCCCCTATCTCAAATCTTCCACCCTGAAGTTAACTGTGTTAAAATTTTATTTATTTATTTATTTATTTATTTATTTATTTCATTTTATGTATTTGGAACAGGGTCTCACTACATAACTCAGACTCCTAGTAATTCTCCTGTTTTCAACCTCCCCAGTGCTGGGATTACAGGCATGCACCACCATGCCAGGACTCCTTCGCCAGCTCAGCATGCCCCAGTGCAGGGCCTGCGCTGCATGCGAGACAAAGGATCAAACCCTGGTCCCTGCAGTTGCCAAAGCAGGCACTTAGTCTGCTGAGCTATCTTACCAGCCCTTGAAGTTAATTTGAAATTAACATCACAGAAACATAGGATTAAAACAAAATACATACTTAATCTTGTCAGAGTGCAAAACACATGGCCTCTAGCTCAGTATCCATGAAAGTCATCATTTCTCTAAAATCTCATAAGCAGAATCGTTACTGTTCATATTTCTATTATTATTTCAGTTTTCTAAATTCTGAGCAGGATGGCCTATCCATCTATCCCTATCACATGTTAAAACTTTTCAAACTCTTGCACAAATCAATGTCAAAGCATTCTGAGCAACGTGGTTAGGTACAATGACAGCCACAACCCTACTAATATTTTGCATTGGTCAACTCTTCTGGTGCAAGGACAAGATACCGGTGCCCTCAATTTAAAGACATTTCTTTGGTTTTTGCTTTCAGAAGTTTCAGTCCACAGTCAGCTGCCTTAAAGTCAGGAACAGTATGATAGTAAGTTCTGGCTTTGCAAATTGCTCATTTATGTTGATCAGGAAGCAGAGTACAAGAGCACCAGAGTAAAGGGGGGCAAGGACCAGATGTAATTCCTACAATCACATAAAATGACCCAATCCTATACAGCCATGAATGTGCTTTCTCAGTCCATGTCTACCAGAAGATTCAATTGATAATCAAGATTAATCGTCACAGATAATACAAGATAATCTCTGGCTATGAAAGATTAACTCATTACCCTGGAGGTTGGTGGCTGAGGTTGAAGGTATCAGTGCTGTAATCTTATCTTCATCTTTCCAGTGACCTTCCCTTATTCTGCAGTTACTGAGATGGCGTCATCTGACGTTTGATGTATTATTATTATATAAAATGTATAAATTATAAAATCATAAATATATAAAATATGAAATCATAAGAAAATATAAAATCATCTAGGAAATGCCAAAGCTTTTAGGAGCAGTGTGACAGGCAATGGAACAATAAGCAAGTATATATTTTAAAATATAGCACTGCCCCTTTAGTGAATATTTTAGACAACCACTTGTTTCTGCATCATAAAATTGTAAAAAGATGGAAATAGTATCCTTGAAGAAAAACCTGGAGAAGTTTGGCAAATATTTTTGAATACAGTCAAATCAGCAACATTCCTTATGCCATGTGGATTTTATATCTTGTAACAAAAAAAAGTCCTTCTATTGAGTTCTTTTCACACTCAAAAACCATAACCTCATAGTAAAGAAACAGCACAGAAACCCAGTTTGAGAGATAACCTACAAAATATATAGTCCTAGAATATTTTAATGGCATGACCAAAAAGAAAAGAAAAGAAAAGAAAAAGAAAACAGGAATATTTCACAGAACAGGAAAGCTAAAGAAATGTGAAAACTAAGTTGAATGTGGTATAACACTAAGATGTTTATTTTGGGTTAACAGAATTAGGATTGATGAACACACACCTAGTTAGAAAAATGAAGCTATGTTTCAAATAAACTGAGATTGAAACAAGACTATTTTTTAAAAATCCAGGCCAAAAAAGGATATTTAAAACAATTCCATTAGAACTTGAGCAACTTTTGTGCCAAAGAAAGGGGTTGTCACTGACAAGGACTCTCATTTGACTGTACCGGGCTGCCTGCTATGGTGACTCCCTAAGTGGAGCATTTGGACTGTAGCATTTATTAGTGAAAGGTGTCACAGCTCCCAGGTTAGGTACTTATGATTTCTCTAGTCATGACCCTTAATCGTGACAAGCCAATTGGAATGAATTAAAAGCTGTCTACCAGATTAGGAAAGCACAATTCTGGGCATGTCCATGGATGAATGATAGGCACACAGGGCAGCAGAACTGAGGCGAGGAGACATGCTCTGGTTGTGTATGAAACCTGGAAAATGCCTTGTACCCTGAGGGGAATAAAAGGGAAACAAGGACAGGTTCCCATTTGGAAAGGCTTCAGGCTTTCTGAATGGGAGCACATTTTGTTGTCCCACAGGGACATCATGGTCCAAGACTGGTTTCTTCAGTCTTCCAAGATACTGGCACAGCAGCTCCTCAGCGGGCTTCTGGACTTTAGAAACTGCCCTGGTGCTGCATCAGTAGCCCGTGGTCTGTGACATCCACTATAGGTTGAGCAGCGATCACATCACCTGGTTCTGGAGCTCTCAGAAGGCCACCATGCACGCTCCTGTCCTGATTCTGTGAGCTTAGATACGGAATACCCCTGCATAAGTATTTTTTATTAATCATGTACTTCTGGAGAACCTGACTGCAATAGTATAAGCTTCCATAGCTTTTTTCTTATAAAGTTCTGTAAGAATTCTTTCGGTAAGTCTGATTAAGTTGTAGGTATCACTGATTAGTGCTGTTTTATAGTCTTCCCAGAAGCTTTAGCTATTGTTCTCTTCTACATTATAAAATTAGGATAAAAACAGAATCTAAGTAGTTTGAAGTTTAGTTAATTCTTTGAAATTTTTGTTAACAACAATTTAGAGTCAGATAGATGTCATATATTTAAAAAATGTATGAAATAATAATGATTTTATTTCAAAAGTTTTGTATGTACAATTAATTCTATTATAAGGACAGTAATTGCAAAAAATGAAGTCAGATAGAGATGCTTTCAAATTACTTTTTGTGCTAAAGGTCTTTAACAGTAGATAAAATGAAAAAAATTGGTCACATTAGACTATTTTTATCTTTAAAGGAGAAAAAGCAAAACAGATTTTCAAAACAAGATAACAGGAGAGTAACAATAATATATTTTGTAGTTATTAATCTGAACCTTAAAATTTAAGTAATTACCTAAAAATTTTATTTGATACTTATATATATTTAAAAGTTATGCTTTGTGCAAGTACATTCTATAATTTCACTAGTTTTAATTATAAATTTTTCACATTTAATTTCAAAGTATAAGAAAATATTAATGATTTATTGCTTGTCTGATAAAATCATAGATATTGAAATATGTCAAAATTTGTACACTTGTAACATGCTGATTAACAATATATAATAATAACAGCACATAAAACAATAACACACTCTTGAACACTCATGATCTAAGTTTTTGCAAAGCTTATTTTTATCTTCTATCAATAAATATCCATATGACTATGATTCTTCAAGCTGGGATATGATTTCTTTGTTGTTTGAAATGAAACAAACATTCCCCTTTAAAATAATAGTAGATACATCTGACTGGTTTTGTTTTGTTTTGTTTTATTTTGCCTGGTAGGAAGAGTACAAATGTGAAACTCAATATTTTAGGTGGGTGTGGTGGTGCATGCCTGTAATACCTGCTCTTGGGAGGCTGAAGCAGGGAGATTGTTGTGAGTTCGAGATCATCCTGGACTATAAAGTGAGCACAAGCCCAGCCTAAACTGCATAATGAGAACTAGTCTCAAAAAAAAATTGAAATAAACCAGAAATTCAATACGCTGAATTTAATGTTAGCATTATCACTTAGGCTGGAAATGATTACTCCCATTAATACAAACTTTAATGTAAATCTTTACTCTTTATCTAAATATACACAATTAGAAGATGTGAAATATTTTATGTGAATGCTGAGTGAAAAGCAAAATAAAGAGGCCATACAAAACAAAACTTATTTTAATGTAGTAAAAAGCAAAATAAAAAGCAAAAATGATTCTGATATAATAAAAGAGTTAATAGTATCTTCATAGTTATCTTGCTATCTATACGATTATGCATGCTCATAAAATTAGTATAAATTCTCCTTTTCTTCCTTTTTCTATTTGCCATCTGGAAATGTTTAGATTTGCATCTTTTATAATCAAATTTAGAGTCAAATAGAGCATGTAACCAGTATAACTTAGAATATAAACATATGTTCACTTTGCTTATAAGGCTTGTATTTTTAAGTAAAAAAATAAATTAAAGAAATATGAGAAACCATATACATGGCCAAAGTGTAAATATATGTCACCTAATATTGCCTGATTATTAAACTATAATGCTTTTCAAACCATTAAAATAAATGTGTAACTTATACAGTGAACTTTTACAAAATTGCATCTATTTTCAAAGGCTGTTGATATTCAAACTTTAAAACTCTGCTGCATAATTAAAAAGGTTGCAAAATTTACAATTAAATGTGATGTAATTTAATAAAGGCACTTGTGACAAATACTATAAATGTGTTGTATTATCATACAGTTCCAGCTTCTATGCTTTTTCTATTGTCTACCACTTGTCATCGTAATTATCAAAACAATTTCGTGGCTTTCAAACTAGGAAAACAAAAAGGAGGATTAAATATATCTACATGGTGGACAAATCACTTAGAAATGTGTTCTTTAATAACTTGTATTTTATTTCTTATTTTATTTATTGTCATTTGCAGCAGAGTTTTCCTATGCCATTGAGGCTATTCTTCAACTCGCTTTGTAGCCTAACCTGGTCTCTAACTCTCAGTGTTCCCCTATCTCAGCTTCCAGAATGCTGGAGTTACAAGCATGTGTCGTTACACCTGGCAAGTTCTTCTTTTATAAGTAAAGATATGTTTATATATAAAATTGCAATTCTATTCCAATAGCTCTATTCTTAATATTAATGGTATCTTCAAATTTCTTCTTAGTTTTTACACTGTATATTATGTTGTATATGTGGTTATAGCATATGGTATTTAAATCTCTTGTCAATTAGCTAATAATACCTATTTTTCTGGTGGAACCAGGGATTGAACTCAGGCCCTTGCACTTGCCAGGGAAGTACTTATTCCACTGAGCCATCTCCCCAGCCCTAATAATTTCTATTTTTTAATGAACCTATTCATCTTGTATAAATTTTCAAGTGAAAGAAAATAATCTTTGCAAAACAGCCATATTTACTTTTTCTTTCAGATAATAAAAACCTGTCTAAATAAAACTTCTTAAACACAAGGGCTGGAGTTCAATCCCCAGGCCCACCCCCTGGGTGTACTGAGACAGCAATTAAGACTGGGTGTGGTGGTCACCGTGCCTGTAATCCCAGCACCTGGGAGACTATGAACAGGGAGCATCTCTATGGGTCAAATCTATGTAGTAAAACCCTGTAGACCTCATTGATTCTGTCCTAAATAAATAAATAAATAAATAAACAAATCTTCTTTCCCACTTTTTTTATATGTTTACAATGAAATATATTAGTTATGCCTTAAACAAAAAGTGTAAACATGCACACATGAAAATGTATACACAACTAATTTCTAGTACAATATTTATTCTCTATGGATTTTTCCTAATTTAATCCTCTTCTGGAGAGATATTCTAAGTCAGGCATTATAGGAGATGAGAGTTCCTCACTAGATGTATTGAACTTTATAACGTAGATGAAAATTAAGGGGTTATGAATAAAACAGAAGGAGCCAAGTACCGCACACCAGGTGGTATACCTTCAAGGCATACAAAGTATGTAAGAACAAAGATAGCAGAAAGCATACAGCATATAAATAAATAAATAAATGAATCTTGGATTAAAATTAAAGCAAACTGGCCCTAACAAGAAGTCAGTGAATTATACACAGGATTATTTTTTGCCCTCTTGAATCAAAATAAATTATAAAATGCTGCTTGAGTTGTACACCACAAAGTCATGTAGTTTGGAAAGAGGAAGCATACATTTTCAAATATAAAAAAATGGATGAATTTCAGAAGATTTAATGGAGTACAGAAAAAAGAACATGAAGGTAAGTCACTGGGATAGGTCATTGAAATAATCCTGATTATTTTTCTCATTTGCATAACCTCAGAGAAATATGAACCACTCCAAATACATAGACTATATAATGTGATTGGCATTATACACAGTTAAGTTTGTGAAAGTCTGAAAGAGAAATAGTCTGTGACAAATTATCTCCTCTTCCACAATCAGAAAGTTGTCCAAGCAGAAGTTTTAGTATGAAGGCTGAACCAAATAGAGTAGGACTGTGCGACATTCATATGTGCTGAAGAATGGGAATTGAAGCTTGGCGCAGACTGCAGCATCTCTAGCCCTCTAGCAATGCCTGTGTAACAGCCATCTATTCACATGCTGCACCTGGCCGGGCTTTGAGTGACCCTGTGCTTCTCTTTGCAAACAGTCTATCAAAACTAGAACGAACATCTTTTGAAGCATTATCCTCCCACTAAGTTTGTCATGTTTCTGATGCAATTGCATTCAAAGAGAGAGACCTACCAGAAACTAAATTGCTTCAAAGAAAAATAAAATTGGTAGACAACCATCCAGGGATGGATAAGTCCATAGCAGCAATTGAAAATATAGACCCAGATAAGTGCAACTGTAAGAAATATCTTGAGATTTAGCTTTACTATTTGTTTTTGTTTTGTATTAGGAAGTTGTTGTTTTTTTGTTGTTTTTTTTTTGTTTCATTTTGTTTTGTTTTGATTTGATTTGATTTGCTTGAGAAAGGCTGGTGCCACATACTTTAGACTGACCTTGAGCTCATTAGGCCGCACAACATGGCCTGGATCTCTTGGTAATATCTGCCCTCCTCGGCCTCCTACTTGCTGGGATGGTAGGTCAGTGTCACCACCCTTAGATTTTCTTTGCTTTTATTGAAAACTTCTTTCTAAAAAATGCTCAGGGACTGTACAAAGCTTAATAAAAATGGGTTAGGATGTCATATACATAATCATTTACTTTCCTTAGGACTGAATTTATGCAGATTACAAGAGGTTTCTGTTCTATGATCAGAAATGGGAAACTAGAATAGATATGTGTAATTAATTCTTCTGAACACCATTTTCCCCTCGTCAGTATCTCCAGCAAATGTTTTAGTTAGATGTATCCAAAATATTCTATTTTTTTGTACATGAGAATTTCAAACACTGGTATTAACGTGTTTAATTTCTGTGATACACTTAGCAGAGCACTCTTTCTGCATAATGGTGATTGAAATGTGCCGCTATCCTCATATTGTATATTTTTTGTTGTTATTTTTTTCAATCTAAACTCTCAGAGCCAGTGAGATAGATCAGCAGACTAAGCGCTTACTGGGGCAAGTGCAGGGACCAGGGTTTGATTCCCTGTCCCACATGCTGCTGTGGCGCCAGTCCGGCCCCCTGGTGCACTGAGCCTACAAATGAATCTGGGAGTGGTGGTGTACATCTATAATCCAAGAACTGGGGAGGCTAACAACAGAAAGATCACTATGAGTCTGAGCTGTGTAGTGAGATCCTGTAACAAATATATAAAATACAGTTTTTGAAAAAACCTTATATCTCAGCTCACAGTGTCCTAAATAGTGGAATGCTTTAAAATGTTTAGGCTGCAAGATAGAATAAAAAACAAGTTACTTTCCTTAATATTCACTCCTGACCTGAAATTTTCATGAACTAATCATACAGAATTTTTGGATATATCTAAATTATATTAATAATCAACAAGCCTTTTGAAAGTGTTTCTGCATGATGAAGATTACAGGTTTTAAGTTAGTAATAGAAGTAATCAGTGAGCAAACTAACAAAAATAATATATAGCTTTCTAAGTTTCCTTAACATATAGAATGCTTTTTAACTCACCACTAGATAAAGCATTACATTGCTATTGTTATGATAACAATTGAGAATATTATCAGAGTGTTCTTTAAAGAACAATACTCCTAATCCATGAAATACTGAGGTAAATTACTTTAAGAATATAAAAGTAGATTGTTATTAAATAGCATTGCACCTGATTATGCTATAGAAATTCCAGTTGATTAAGAGAAATCAGCCTTATGCTTCTTTCTGTTTTCCCACATGTTTTCTGATGAGCAAGTAAAAAATGATCTCTACGCTTTAAAAACATGAAAAAGTATATTTGCAATTTTGAATATATAGTTTTCATAAAGTGGAAAACATGGATTTAGGCACTATTATAACATTTAACTTTTTATCTTTTCAAAGTCCCTTGGAGAGTAGAACCCTGAAACTAAATCATTTCTTCCTTCCAAAAGCTTTTGCTCATGTGAGGTGGACTCTTACCCTCAATGTCATAATCAAATCTTCATCCTGGTTTCCAATATTGTAAAAAAAATAGAACAACTGAATCAATTAATTTATGAAAAGTAAATCTTGATTTGTACCCACAGTTTCAAATCTATCATAAATTTCTATCCATGACAGGGTGTAACTATTAGTCTTAGGCTTTTAGTGGGTGGGACAGGCTTCAGGGGAAGAATAACAATAATATCAAAAGTTCTTCATGGTTGAGACAAGAAAGAAGAGACTAGAAACTACAACCCTTTAAAGGCACACTGCCAGTGACCTAAAACTGTCTGCTGCACCACATCTTCTAAGACTTCCACTGCCTCCCAATATGCATAGGCCCTTGAAAGGCACTTATGATTCAAACTAGCAGTATTTCACTTTAAACTAGGATGTCAAGGTTACTTTCTTTGTTTCTGGAACAAATTATCAACACCCAGCCTTAAAGGAGGAAAGGATTTTACTTTGGCTCACAATTTATACAGATTTCAGTCCAGAGCTGACAGGCAGCAAGGCGGGGCATCTGGGAACAGGGGAAACAGCTCCTCATGGGGTGACACGAAGAAAGCAGAGAGACAGCATGGGAGGAGGGGGAATGAGACAGACCCTGACCAGAGTGAAAGCCATCGTCTTGCAGCCAAGCCTCACCAAATCATATCTGTCTATAAACTCATGGGGGACTGATGAAAACCCTGCCCCTGTGATCTGATGCTCTCCTCAAAGTCTCACCTATGCCTGTCAGAGAATGAAACAAACAGAAAATACAAGCAGGATTCATGATTATGTGAAGTCTCTTAGAATAAGTCTCTAAATATGTATTCAGTAATTATAATTAAATATATTAAAATTCACTATTAAAACTTATATGTGTAAACAAACTGAGAATCTTTAAAGTCAAGAAATTTATATCCTAGGTAATATATCCATATTAATTAAGAATTATTCCCATAGTAATTAAGAGATTTTGAAAATTATTAATAGGTATGCAACTGGTAGAGTCAGCATTTGTGACATATATTTAAAAATATTAAATTTAACATTGCAATTGACAGATTTCTGTGGAACACATGTGGAAATATCAATTTTCTATTATTAAGCATTTATCTTTTCAGTGATACCTGTTATGCTATGATTCATTTCTGACAACTAAAGCTCTTGGGAAAATATATTTGCTTTTCATGTCATTCAGAAAATGTCTCTCAGATGAATACATGACTGGTTGGGTATGGTGTTCTTGGTGGTTTATATTGTATTATATCATGTGTTTTAAATTATGAACATTCTTATTTTGAAACAGAATTTTCTGGAGATATGATGAAATACCTATTCAGCATTAAACATTTTCAACTGTCTGTATTTAAATTATTATGTGATCCAGTAGTGTCATAATTGCTCAGGCTATTAGTTGAAAAGAAAAGTTAAAATTTTCCAATTTCACAATTAAATTTTGATTAAGTCTATTCATTCATATCAATAAAACAATCTTGCCTCTTATTTAAAAATGCATATGTACATATAATATTTAATTTTTACATAATATTTTTCTTTATTTTGTTTTTTATGTATTTAGTATAGAGTCTATAGGGTCTCACTACACAGATCAGACTCCTAGTAATCCTCATGTTTTTCAGCCTCCCAAGGGCTGGGATTAGAGACCACCAGTCTCAGTCACCATCTCAGTGCACCCCACGGTCCCCAGAGTCCCAGCCCAGCCTGCACAGCATGCCTGGGACTGAACCTGGGTCCTGAGCTCTACTTAAGCAGGTGCTTTAGTGTGCTGAGCTATCTAGCAGGCACTACAAATTGTTTTAATAGTTTTCCAAATGGATTTTTCATATAACTAGTTAGCTGGAAAATTTTATCAGTGTTTTATGATTGTTACAGTTTCAATATCAGTATGATAAATAACAAATACCATTCCTTATCGTTTTCTGTGTGAAGCTATCTGTTCCACAACTTACAAGATGTGTAAGTGTGGGAAAGCATTAAAATTGAATGTATCCGTTACTTGATTACTATCAATACATTTTTATCTAAATTATGAGAATAATGCTTATAATTTGTCATACCTTAAAGAAATCATCAATAAATAGCAACTTTATATTTATGTGTTAGAAATATCATGTTGCCTTGAATGTAGTTTTATTGTCATAATTTCTTAAAACTCAAAAGCTTTTTATTTCAGGTTGACTAAAATATTAAAGCAGCCAGGGTCTTTTTTTTCACTCTGCATTGGGTGCTATTTTTTCTTTTCTTTTCTTTTTTCCTTTTGCATTTTTAGGGACAGGCCTACAGGGTTTTCAGGGTCTCACTAATAGAGCACACTCATAGTGATTTGCCTGTTTACAGCCTCCCAAGAGCTGAGATTACAGGCAAGCGCCACCACACCTAGTCTCAATTGCTGTCTCAGGGCACCCGGGAGTGGGGCTGGCATGGCAGGCTCAGGGATCGAACCCCGGCCCCGTGTGTCTACTTGCAGGCTCTTTAACCTGCTAAGGTATTTGGCCTGCCCCATTTGTTTATTTTAATGCTACGCATTTTCCCAGGAAGGACTATTTCCATGTAAATATCTTGTTATGGTAAAACACAGAGTTTCACTGAGTCATTAATACTAAATTCTGATTTAGCTTTATAGGCTGTCTTCTATACAGTATTATGGTCTTTGAATCACATATCACTATTAGAAAGATCACTAAACATTTTCTAGACTTCTAGAGTTTAGTTATATTTTTTATTTCCTAAGTCTGAGCAACTCTAGTTCTTTCTAATGTGGCCTATGTCTCTTCTCTTGTCTGTAACTGTGCCCCTGAAATTGATGTTTTTCAATTGTTTGCATGGTTTTACACATTGTTTCCATTAATCTACCAACTTCCAAAATATAGCAAAATATAGCATTTATCCTGTTTATTCTGGAAGAGTTGCAGGTCTAGCTCAGGCCTACTTCTGAGACAGACTCACAAGCAGGACTTGTTGAGCATGGTCTCTTTGCACAGATGGGGACCTGGTGCCCTGGGAGAATGATGCTCTCCCTTGGGAAATCCAGTAAAACTTTCCCCTGATGCCTGGCAGGAAGGACCAACCATCATAGGTTCATATCACTGTGTGGAGGGATAAAACACAATTATTTCCTCCCAAGATGATAAAGAAAAAATGAGAAGAGAACAAAATATTTAGAAAGGAACAAAAGATGATACATGTGTACTTCTTTTTATTATTAAGCTGAAGTACATATTTCCCAAGATCGGTTTCATGTCAGTTGTGAAGGCAGAAGAGAGAAGCCAACTCAAATTTTTCTGAGCAGCTCACAGCCTCAGGCTGAGAGGTAGCTCTTGCTACCCCATAACATAAGTACATTTCACAGTGAAATGTCAGAACTAAAAACAATAATGTTAGATATCACTAGGAAGAAAGATAGAAAAGAGAGAAGAAAGCAAATAAAAGAAGTGAATTCATAACTTTCATTCTGTGCTTCAAGTAAAAATAAGAGCATATTTGACAGTGTGGAACAAATAGGAAGGTAAACTTGCTTCCTGAACTCTAGACAACACCGGACCTCTAGGTGAGCTACAAAACAAGTGATACTCTACAGTGAATTTGATACACAAAAAAATAATTATTTTCAAAAATGAACAAATGATGATTTCAAGTCTTTGGCTTATATAAGAAAAATTTTGATGAAGCTTGTAATGTAAAAAATGAACCTTATGATTTTATAAATGTAGATTTCACAATGAGAGGATCATTTTCCAATTAAACTGAGCACCTAATGAATTGCTTTTTAGTGTATTTTAAAGAAGGTCAGAATGGAATCTCTATTTAGACAGGAGCAGAAAAATTATAACCTTAATTGAATAGCCAATGCCATAGTGTCTTCCCTTAACATTTGTAAGACTCTGCCAAGAAGTGAAATAATTTTTATTTTTATTACTCTACTTATACAGGGCTTTCCAGTAATAAACTTCTGTGACTGTTTAAGAGAACATTCTATGGTCTAACATCACTCCATTCAATTCTTTATAAATTTTCTTGAAATTTTCTTAATCATGTGGAAACACTTTTCTTCCTACTTTTTGCTGGTAATAGATTCTAAATAATGTACTTATGACTTTGGTATATTTTTTATATGTGAATATCTAAGTATATATTGTGGATTACTAATTTTAAATAGTATTTACTGGAATAATGGTTAATTTTTTAATAATTCTATACAATATTAGAAAGTTTTGTCAAAATGTGTGATTCTAGCTGAGATGTACTCTATTTGAAAATTAACAATTCTATTTGTCTTAACATTGTATAAGTAATTACAACTTTTTGCTAAGCAAACATATAAATTTATTATGATAGATTGTAACTAAAAAGGTATGGTGTTTCATTAGATATTAGCTAAAATACTTATAAATCAATCTAGATAAAATGAAAAAATGTATTACACATTAGACTGAATTGTCTGAATTTTAAAAGACAGTTTTAATGTAAAATAAATAGAATTATTGTAACCAACAAATTTTGCATGTTTAAATTGTATTCATAATTATGAAATTTATGCAATATATTTACAAATAAAACTTCTAGATTACCTTGATAAAAACTTAAAATATAACAGTATACTGGGTTTGTATATAAATAAACAAAAGCCAAATCCTTTAAGTGAGCCACACATTTACCTCTGCTTAAACTCAGTTGTACTTTGGAATTTTATATTGTAAAAAGCAAACCTACAAACAAAAAGTATTGACTTGGGCTTTACAGCTATTTGTACAGGGATTTTGAATTTAATAGTGAGATAGTTGAAAACAAAACATAGAAGTTATTAAAATGTCTAAATGGTAATTTAAGAGGAAAACCTTAAGATGAAAATGGCAAAAATATAATGAAAGACGAGCAATGTTTTTCACTGAGAATACAGAGCCAAGAACACTGTTTAATCACATTTTGTGATTAGAGAATAATTCCATAAAATACACTAAAAGAAAGCCATTCCTTAGGTGATGGACATTTTGGTTGTTCCCAAAATTTGGTTATGATGAATTGCGCTGCTATAAATGTGGGTGCACGTGTCAGTGTAGTATGAGGCTTTCAATTTTTTTGGAAAACTATCCAGAATGGAAATAGCTGGGTTGGATGGGACTTCCAGTCTTGGTTTCTAAGGAATCTCCACACTTATTTTCATAGTAGTTGTACCAGTCTACTTTCCCACCAACAGTGGAGAAGGAAGGGTTCCTTTTCCCCCACAGCCTCTCCAGCATTTGCTATTAGCTTATTTCTTTATGATACCTATTCTTTCTGGAGTGAGATGGTATCTCAATGTTGTTTTAATTTGTATTTCTCAAATGGCCAGTGCTGTGGATTGGTCTTTGAATTTTAGAGGCCTTGTTTTTTGTTGTTGTTCAGTTCTCTATATATTATAGACAGAAATCCTTTGTCCCACTGAATGTCATTTTAAGATCCTTATAAATTTGTGGGTTGTCTTTTCACTCTGTTGGTGATTTCTTTAACATGCAGAAACTTCTTCATAGGATGAGATCCCAGTTGTTGATTCTTTGAATTACTTCCCAACCAGTTTGGTTTTTGTTTGTGAGCTCTCTGCCTATCCCTACGTCTTCAAGTTTTCCACCTACTCTCATTTCCAGTAGGTTTAGTGTTTCTGTTTTAATATTTAGATTTTTAATCGATTTTACTTTAGTTTCATGCATGATGATGGATCTGGACCATGTTTTAGTTTTCAGCAAGAAAGGAGAAAAGAGAGCGGAAAAACGGAAGGGGGAAGAATCATGCAAATATATAAACAGGATATCTGAGATGATTATAGTACTAATTTCCATCAGTTTTATACAATTAGCAGTTAATGTTCAAATTTTCACTTTGACTGACTCTATATGCTAATATCTATAATCTGAGCAACTATACCAAAGACAGAAATGCACAATACAAAAAACATGTTTGAATACCTATCATCTTATTATTCTAAATGTGTGCTGTTTCTAATGTCTTTCCAACTATTATTATACTCTCCATAAAATAAACTAAAAGAATAGGAAGCAAAAGGATAAGAAAAATTTAAGATTTATTGAAAGTAAACATTGATATTTAATTATTTCAACAATCTTGCATACTTGTATCTGTTAATCTGAGCAACAGATTTGATGACAAAATATTCTGTACCATAAATACTGTTGTATGTTACTCTTTTTTATTTTAGTTTTTGCTATTTGTTTTGCTCTTTTTTGATCCTTAAACTAAAATGAAATTAAATTTAGAAAAAGATTTCAGCAGCAATATACTATAGATTAGACTAAAAATAGAAGTTATCATTTTAAAATGGTGGAGAAAAACATAATTATTTTTAATTAGGAAAGAAAATTCCTGAGAGATAATATTAGGTTGAAACATTACACTAAAATTAAATTTCATAATTAGAAAATTGTAGCATACTGTTGCTATGATTATACATTGAATCAAATTATTTTAGAATATATATATATATATATATATATATATGTATATATGCTAAAGCCTTCATATTAATATGTAGTAGAACATAGAAATCACAGTTCATTTTGTTTGCAAATGAGGGTATAGGTATATTTTTAAAGAGACAAACAATCTGGAAAGGTATGGTAGTTACTGTCAGTAACCTGTAAGCAATCCCAGTCCTTGCTACAGTCTTATGACTATGTGTCTCTGAGAGAGTACTCAAACTACAGAATCATCACAGCCATCAAAGCGTTGGGTAAGCAAGGTAATGCATCAGGCAGAGCTTCAACAACTAAAAAATGGGAAATGATAGATAAATGTTCCGCATTAATTCCTGAGCCTTCTGTATATCTTTACTATGAAGGCAATGGTTTTAAAAAGCTGGAATTTTTCAGAAGATTTCTTCCCTTTTATAGTATCTATTATGCATTTTGGGTTTTATTTACTTGTTCAGTTTCTTACACCATGGAGACAATATGATATTTGCACATATGTAGGTCTGATTTATTTCACTTATAAGTATGGTCTCTAGTTGCACTAATTTACACATAAAAGCCTCAAGATTGTCTTTCTTTATAATTGAGTGAAAAAAAGTTTGTTGCATTAAAAAATCACCTTGTTTTGAACCTGTCCTTTGGTTGATGGCCATCTGTATTGTTTTCAACATTTAACTGTTACTAATTCTGCTGCTATAAGTGCACATATATTGATATAGTATGAAACCACTCAAAAAGAAAGAACAATTGAGATGGGCAAAAGGAGAAAAAAAGAAAGTAAAACTGTATAGATGATAGATAGATAGATAGATGGATAGATAGATAGATAGATAGATAGATAGATAGATAGATAGATAGATAGAAAAAAATTTGGATTTTTACAAGGAGCAGTATGTAATACTGACACATTTTGTAAAATTATTTTATAATGAATCACCCAAAGAATAATATGCAGAAAGTGCAGAAAAATCTGTTCACACACTAAAAACAAAGGAATCCAGCTGAGGACCTGGATCCCACATTAATGTCCTGCATGTGTCCAGCTGAAGACCTACAGCACATAATACTATCTACCACAAATCCAGCTGGAGGCCTAGAGCACATGATAATGTCTTACGTAGGCCTGTTTTTCAGAAATACTCCAAGAAGGCCCAAGGTTGGTGGTGGACCCTAAATAGTCTATTCTACAAGAAGAAAAGATCTGTGCTGGCAGGCTGAGGAATCCACACTGGTACCAGGAAGTGACACTCAAGGTAAGAATCAGAGTTCTTCCCAAAAGTACTGCCACTATTCTCAGCAACAATGAAATCTAATCTCCTCCATTGATGAGAAAAGCCAAGTTCCCATCAGGAAAGCCAACATGACAAGTCCCTCCAGGAGACTGAGCTGTGCACCATCTTCCCTCAGAAACAGAAAGCAATATTCAGTAAACACCAGAGCTCCTCCAAAAAGTACCACAGTCATGCTCAGCATTGGTAAGGTCCTGAGCTCCTCACATGATGAGAAAAGCTGAGCTCCTATCAGGAAAGCCAACTTGATAACCTTTTCTAGGACACTGAATATACACCATCTTACCCTCAGGAGGCAGGAAGTGATGCTCAAAATGAGAAGAAGAGCTCTCCCAAAGTGAACTATGACCATTCTCAGTGAAATAAAGGTCCAAAGGTCCTTGCAAGATGAGAACATATGAGTTCATTAGAAAATCCAGTACAACAAGCTCCTCCAAGAGAATTCACAGCTCCCTACAGCCACCTACATCCTCCCAACAGCTTCCCACCCAACAGCTTCTAAACAACTCCCTACATTTTTCTTAACTGTTTCTCCTCTCTTCTCCAGTTCTGCCTCTTATCCTACTGGCAACAATCCCCAAGTAGGCCTTCCACATACTCATCATCATGTTAGTTCAGCTTAACTGGGTGTGAAGAGTATACCACCAGTCTACAATATATCACAATAACATAGCTGAGATAATTGTACTATTAATTTCTACTAGTTCATTGAAAGGAACAGTTAGCATTTGTATTGCTTGATCAATTTTGCATGCCTATAACTGGAAATCTGAGCAACTACCTTGAAAAAATCAATATGCAATATAATAATTACTGTTAATTTCCTATCATCTTATTTGGAAATTATGTATCTTTTTAAGCTTTAAAATATTTTTGGCATGACAAAATTATCTAGTTTCATTTCTTTTTACATTAAGATATTTAACATGTTTACTACAACAATGTAATAGTTTTGCAATTCTCCTGTAAGACTAACAATACCTCAATCTTATTTAAAATAAAATTTCAGAAAACAAATTTTATTTTCTGATAGTTCTGTATTTCAGAAGAGCAGATTCTCAACATGTCATTTCTGTCTGACATGATTATGTGTTTATCTTCATTTGATGACCCTTTAATGACATTGACTTACATAGATGATGTGGGATAAATTCAAATAATTAGGAGCCTTATTTACACATAAAATGTCCTCTATCATCATAAGATAGCATTTTACACATATCAGGGGTTACGACATGGAACATCTTTTGGGAGAGAGGAATATTTTCTGTCTATACATTTCACCAATAACTATCTAGCAATTCATGTTTGTCCCATATGCATGCTAAATTCATTTTATAGTGAGGTCCTCAATGATTTCAACCTATCATAACATCTATCCAACTCCAAAAAGCATTAAATCTCAGACTTAACATTTCAGATTTTATTGACAAAATCAACTAAATCAAGTTTGGTCAAAACATAAAGAAAAAAAATAAAAAATAAAAAATAAATGAAAGACATAAAGAAAAATTCATCCTGGGAAATAATTTCATCTGTAAACTTATAAAAATCAAGAAACATCTTTGGTGCTTCAAGTATGAAATGATATAACATAGGCATGATACCTGCAAGAGAAATTCTTATTCAAAGTGGATATATGAAAAAAATCACAAACCCAGCAATTTAAAAATCCTTATGGTAAAAAAATTTTGTTTAAAATCCTAGAAAAATGTCTTTGAAGACCTAAAGCCCATAACAGTACCTACCATGAATCCAGCTAGAGGCCTAGAGCCAGCAATGGTGTCTCTGGCTTATGGTTCGGTCCTATGGATTCCTGGCTCTGCCTTCTAGGATTGAGGCTTCATATTTGAAGTCCTCCTTTTCTACAATTTAGTCCATATTTGCTGATGGTTTTGTCAGTCTCTTTCCCGCCTGTATGATCTTGAAAGCCAAGAAGTCTCTTATTCTCTCTCTCTCTCTCTCTCTCTCTCTCTCTCTCTCTCTCTCTCTCTTTCTCTCTCTCTCTCTCGATGTCTCTATCTCTTTCTATCTCTGTCTATCTCTCTCTATCACTCTGTCTCTGTCTGTCTCCCTCTCTGCTTCTCTCTACCCAAACATTTTCTGAAAATATAACCTTCTTAAAAATATCATGCTTGTCTCCCTGTACCTGACACATATACATTTCATTAGACAAGAGAATCCACCAGAAATCTTCCCATGCTGACACTGATCCATGACTAGCACGGACTGACACAACAGACAGGGATCCCTGAGTCTCATTCTTCTCTTTACTGAGTCATCTGTCACAATTCTTAGTTCTTTTATATTTTTGAGCAATGAAGAAAAGCTTTAACACGTGCCTAGTTTCCACTCCCAGAAACATTTGTTTCTGTCAGTGAATCTTCCAGATTTTGCTAATATTATAGCCTATATAGACTAAAAATTTTCAAAGAAAATGTATAGTTAAAATTTCCTGCAATGATTTATCTTTGCTGTCCGTTTATTGCAAGGATAAAAAAATGCAAGACAGAACTTATAAAGTTTTGCTTGGAAACCGCCTTAGCTAAATATCTAAGTCTATACTTTATAAGATTTGCTTTCCACATTACTCTAGGGAGCAATGTAGCACAGCTTTATGATACTAGAAGAGAAAATAATTATTTTGTTTTGCTTTCCAAAAGCAGATTTATAATTTCAATCTGATATTGCCTTGTTGTACAAAGAAAATAATTTACCAAAATAATTTCTTAAAAGACTACCCATTCCAAAGACATATAATTATCATTACCTAATATTTGATCAGTTGATAACATAAATGAAGTTTAGTATGAAATCAACTATTTTAGGACTTTTACTATGCATTTCAAAATATGATCAATCTTTGTTTTATTTTGAGGTGCGGTACGGGAAATGGAACTCAGGATCTTGTGCTTGCCAGGCAAGAGCTCTGTTGCTAAAACAATATCCCTGGTCCTCGAATTTTAAAACAATATTTTGTCATCAAACAGATTAATTTATTATTTTATGTAAATATTTAAATAAGCCATGTTTTAAATCAATGGCAGAAAGATTTCCTGACTTCTCCATCAACAATTAAAATTCTATTTAAATTGATTTGTATTATTAGTACCACTAGAAAGTGCTGCAGAAAAGTGTATTTCTTCAGAGTTCCTTAAAAAAATGGAGAAGCACATTTTTTTTAATTTTCCCATATCAAATCTTTACTTTTAACCCACATTTTTCTTTCTTTTATTTCCCATAAGTTTATTCATAAACAAATACCAAAGAGACAGTTTCAACTCAAATTGGTAGGACAGTTTCAATAATTAACACATTGCATGCATTCCTCCCAGTGGTTAATTGCTGTACAAGTTGCGGACATGATATCCTATCTACAAACACCTTTAGAACAAATCACTCTATTCATTAAGAGAATGTAGCTATATATCTATCCTAACCATTTTGAATTCACAGATACAAAATGGGCTTTCATCTGTATAACCTTTTTTTGTTAAGCCCTGTTATTTGAATATTATAGGTGTGTTAACTCAGCAAAATAACCTAAAAGAGTTCAGTAGTCCATAACAGTATTGTGTCTTCTGCTTCACTGGCAATGTCAGAAATTGTTGACCTGAGTCCCCTACAGCTCAGCATTATAGCATAGCTTTACTTCTTATATTTCATTTTTATACTTTTCTGCTAGGTAGTTAAGACCAAGGCAAAGCAGGACCTATGCAACAAGAATTGTAGCTTTTGGGTCTGATAAGGTCAGTGAAATCCCCTCAGGATTGATCCTGAGATCCTGTACCTCAGATTGTTTGTCAGTGTCAGCCATGTGGATGAGTTACGACCATTGCTTGGCCAATGTGCTTTCTGTGAAAGCCTGAGAGAATGTGTTCTCTCCAGGAGACTCTACTTAGGCACACTCTACATCATAGATCACTTTACGCTTTAGCCCCATAATCTCCTTGATCACAAAATTTGGGACACCGCTGAGTTACATGACATTACAGTACAAGTTCTCATATGTCCTGAGTCTTAATTGACCTTAGAAGACTAGGGCCAAAATGTTGGCTTACCTTGCAATCCCTCCTTTTTCTCTAATTTTGGTCTGCAAACTTAGGTTGTTAACCATCCAGAAGACAAAGCTTAATGTTATTACCATACAATTTAGGCTGGTAAGCTTAACCTCACTGTCTGTCTGCATATGAAACATCTTAGGTATAATATGGAACAGGTATTTTTCATCAAGTATTGATATGTCGAACCTTAAGTCACTACAGAATATGATAAAAAAAAAGTCATGTAAAAATTAGAATATACAGGGGTCGGGGAGATAGCTCAGTGGAAGAAGCACTTCCCTGTCAAGTGCAAGGGACTGAGTTCAATTCCCGTTTCCAGAAAAAAAATAGACTATATTTTAAAAATAGGCATTAAAAATTATATTCTTCTTATGTTTACACATAACTCCAAAAATCTCACCATATACAACCTTGAAGCAAGTCAGTCCCACAATATTGCTTTCCCTATCTTTTGCTTTCATTCAACACCCCCTTCTTTTTGAACAACCATCTACCTGAGAGACTTCATAACAGCAACTGGCATGTCATGACAAACGGCCTGTATTCAGAAGACCAGAGTGACAGCACTCCAACTATTACAGATTACCATCTTCAGTGTAGTAGCTTAGTTCACAGGTATCAGTATATATAGTAAGTCAGGGTGAGAATCTTTCCAATTAACTGCTAGATTAAAAAAAAATCTACTGGATTTTCTCAGGATCATTGCCTTTCCCATCTTCTACATATAATTGTATGTCTTGATATTGTCATGTTTCCTAACTCTTTTATTTTTCCTCTCTTGATTAGTTAGTCCTTGAGATCCTGCTTCCCTTTTACTTGTATTAAACCTTTCTATTTGTATTTCTTCTCTTGAGTTCTTATACTAGAGAAACTATACATGTGTGTGGTTTATTACACTTATGAGTACATGTTCAAGTGGCATCCACTTCAATATAAAGGCTTCGAGTTTATCATTCTTAATAGCTGAATAATATTCCATTTTGTAAAAACACCACATCTTTTTCAAACATTCCTCAGGTAATGGGCATCATGGTTGTTCCCAAGATTTGGCTATCACAAATTGTGCTGCTATAAACATAGGCACACATATATCACTATGATATGATGTTTTCAGATTCTCTGGGAAAATTCCCAGTAGAAGAATAGCTGGTTTAAATAGGATTTCCAGTCCAACATTTCTAAGGAGTCTCCATACTGATTTCCATAACAGTTGCACCAGTCTACATTCCTACCAGCAGTGGAGAAGGGTTTCTTTTTCCCCACTGCCTCTCCAACATTTGTTGTTGGGTGATTTCTTTATGATAGCCATTCTTTCTGGGGTGAGATGGTATCTCAATGGTGTTTTCATTTGCATTTCGTGGATGGCTAGTGATGTGGAGCATTTTTTCATATATTTATTCACGTCTTTATTTTTTTCATCTGTGAAGCATGTGTTCATCTCAGATGCCCATTTCTGGATTGCATCTTTAAATTTTGGGGCCTTAGTGTTTTTTAGTTCTTTATAAATTCTAGAGAGCAGACCTTAGTCTGAGTACTTATTTGTCATGTTTTTTTCCAAATTTGTGGGTTGCCTTCTCCCTTTGTTGGTAATTTTTTTTGACATGAGAAAACTTTTCAGTAAGAGCAGGTCCCAGTTGTTAATTCTTTCAACTGTTTCCCATGTGATTCGATTTCTGTTCATGAACTCCTTCCCTACTCCTATGTCTTCAAGGGTTCCTCCTACTTTCTCTTTCAGGAGATTTAGTGTCTCTGCTTTAATGTTCAGATCTTTAATCCATTTTAACTTCAGTTTAGTGCATGGTGATTGACCTGGGTCAAGTTTTGAGTTTTCGGCATGTAGCGAGGCAGTTTTTTCAACACCATTTGTTAAAGAGGCTATCTTTCTTCCACTGAGTATATTCGGCCCCTTTGTCAAAGATAAGGTGGCTGAGTGTGTTCGAGGGGCTTCAGTGTCTTCTAATCTATTCCATTTATCCTCAAGTCTATTTTGGTGCGAGTACCATGCTGATTTTATCACAGTAGCCTTGTAGTATAATTTCATGTCAGGAATTGTAATGGCTCCTGCCTTGTCTTTATTGCCCAGGATTGCCTTTGGTATTCTAGGTCGTTTCTGGTTCCAGATAAATTTTAGGAATTATTTATCTAGGTCTGTGTGGTATGTTTGTGGTAGTCTGATAGGGATTGCATTAAATCTGTACAGCAATTTTGGGAGTATAGCCATCTTCACAATGTTAGTTCTTCCTATCCAGGAGCATGGAATAACTTTCCATTTTCTGAAATCTTCTATGATCACTTTTTTCATAGTACTGTAATTTTCCTTGTAAAGATCTTTGACTTCTTTAGTTAGATTAATTCCAATGTACTTCATTTTCCTCAGTGCTTTTTAAAAGGTATTGTTTCTATAATTTTCCTCTCTGTGTGTTTGATGTCTGTGTAGAGGAATACTATTGACTTTTGCATATTGACTCTATAACCTGCTATGCTACTGAATTTCTGTATTAATTCTAGTAGCTTCTTGGTGGTGTTTTTTGGGTCTTCTAAGTAAAGTATCATGTCATCTGCAAATAAAAATAATTTAACTTCATCTTTGGCTATTCTTATTCATTATATTTATTTTTCTTGTCTAACGGCTGTAGCTAATGATTCCAGAGCTATATTGAATAGGAGTGGTGATAGAGGACATCCTTGTCTTGTACCAGATATAAGAATAAAAGATTTCAGTATTTCCCCATTTACGATTATGTTAGCTGTTGGGATTTCATAAATGGCTTTTATCAGATTGAAGTAGAGGCCATCTATTTCAATTTTCTATAGGACTTTGAACATGAATGAGTGTTGGACTTTGTCGAAAGCCTTTTCTGCATCAATGGAGATGATCAAGTGGTTTTTAGTTTTCACTCTATTGATATAGTGTAGAACATTTTTAGATTTTCGAATATTGAACCATCCTTGCATCCCTGGGATGAATCCTACCTGGTCATGGTGTATGATCTTCTTGATGGTTTGCTGTATACTATTTTCTTGTATTTTATTGAGGATTTTGGCATCTATGTTCATGAGGGATATAGGCCTGTAGTTCTCTTTCTTAGTTGCGTCTTTCCCTGGTTTTGGTATGAGTATAATACTTGCCTCCAGGAATGATTTTGGGAGGATTGCTTCCTTTTCAATTTGATGGAAGAGTTTGAGGAGTATAGGGACTACATCTTTTGTAAATGTCTTAGAATTCTGCTGTGAATCCATCCAGACCTGGACTTTTCTTTGTTGGTAGGTTTTTAATTACATCTCATGTTTCATTGGCTGTTATTGGGTTATTGAGAGTGGTTATATCTTGTCGATTCAGTTGTGATAATTTGTACCTTTCTAGTAATCTTTCCATTTCTTCAGTGTCTTCTATTCTGTGAGAGTAAAGATGCTCGTAGTAGCTATTGATAATCTTCTAAATTTCCACTGGGTCTATGGTAATTACACCCTTTTCTATCCTCATTGCTTGTATTTGAATTTTTTTTCCTCTTTTTGTTGAAGCTATCTACAGACTTACCAATTTTATGTAATCGTTGCTTGCCCTATTTAGTTGGTTGCTTCTGATCTGCTTCGTGGAGTACTGATCATTTTGGTCCCACTCTAGAATATCTTTCAGTAGCTTGTGTAGGGTTAGCTTTGTCATCACGAAATTATTTAGCTGTTCTTTGTCATGAAAGTATTTCACTTCTCCATCAAACTTGAAAGAGAGTTTTGCAGGGTATAGTAGTCTGGGCTGGAATTTCTTTTCATAGAGGACTTGAAGTACTCTGCTCCATTCTCTTCTTGCCTTCATCATTTGTGAAGAGAAGTCGGCCGTAATCCTGATGGGATTTCTTTTGAATGTGATCTGCTTTTCTCTAGTGCCTTTCAGTATACTATTCTTGTGCTGAATTTCTGGGTTCTAGAGTATTATATGTCTCGGTGTGTTTTTCATTGGGTTGAGTTTTCTTGGAGTTCGCTATGCTTTGGTTACCTGAATGTCAGATTGTTTTCTTATGTTTGGGAAGTTTTCTGCTATTACTTCTGCCCATATTTTTTTTAATGTCATTTGTATTGAATCCTTCTTTCTCATTGATGCCTATTAGTCTCACATTGTTCTTCTTTGCATCATCTTGCAGGCGATGGATTATTCTTTACTGCATCCTCGTTATTTTTAAGAGAACCTTTCTTAACTTTTCACTAGCTGCACCAGCATCTTCAAGATCTGAAACTCTGTCTTCACTTTCACTTAAATAGTTTTGCAAGCTTGTGATTGAGATTATAATTTCCTCTATATCTCTTTGACTCTGCTTCATCCGATTTATTTCTTTCCTATATTGCTCATTCAAGGAATCCGTCATTTTTCCAATCTTCTCAATTTTTTTTTCAATGTCTTCTTTAGAAGCAGTTATAAATTCTTTTACTGCAGTGTTTTTTTCAGATTGGGTTTCCTCCCTATGTTTCTGTAGTTGCTTCTTTACTTCAGATGCTATAAGTTTTGAGAATTCTTTTTTTTATTTTAGAAAAGAATTGGGATTTGAGTTCCTCTACAACTTTCTGCTGTTGCTTATTTACTATTGACGCTATTAATTCCTGCATTTGTGCCGTGGTAATGTCCTCTGCACTTGTTCTGGGTGGGAATTGGATTTCCTCCATATGTTTCTGCATTTGATTCTTTACTCCAGATGTTATTAATTCAGATATTTCTTTGTTTATTTCCAATCTGAGTTCCCCTATACCTTTCTGCACCTGTTTTTTTTTTTAATTTCAGAAGCCATTGATTCATTTTTGCTTTCAGCTGTGTGATACCAAATTTGTTCTGTGTTAGTGTCCTCTGCACTTGTTACATGTGGGCTTGGTTTCTGTGGTTGTGGTTGCATTTTGTTCCTTCTTGTTATTTTGTGTAGCACTGTTTTCTGACCTTTGTTGTAGATCTTTGTTGCATATATAACCTTAGCATGAGCTAAAGTTCAGGTGCAGATCTACAAAGTTTGGATTTATCCAGCTGTGCCTGGCTTGGTTCTGGCTGCTGTGCTCAGCTCCTTCCTGCTGCTGTCCTTGGGGATGAAACTGTTGTGCCCCTCAGGCAGGATTTTCTGCTCCTTTACTAGCTGGGTGGTTCTAACCTCTACAGTCTTTGCCAGGCCTGAGCTGAGCCTGGAGGGGACAAGGTGAAGTAGCGGGGAGAGGCAGCTCTCCCACACATTCACTTGGCCTGGGATACGACTGGATCTGGTTTTCCAGGACACAGAAGAAATTCCTACATAGCGGCCGGGGTAGGGGAGGTGCTGCGGAGTGGTGGGGGGCTTACCAAGGGGGTGGAAGAGGGTCTTACCCACGCTCTGCCTGGGCTGGGACCAGTGGCGCAGGGTAGCAGGAAGCTCTCCTACACCTACTGGACCTGTGCTAGGACTGCGTCTGGGGAATGAGCACATCTACAAACTGCAAATTTCATAGAACTGCTGGCTAATGACCCTGCTTAATAAGAAAACCAAATATCATTAAAATACTAAAAAACTAAAGAAAATAGTAGTATTGTAGTAATATTTACTAAAACTATAAGTAGCTTGTGATTTTTAGATGTATAATATTTTGTTAAATGTATAAATAATGTTTTCAGATTAAAAATAAGAATCAAGAAAAAAGCAGTAGGCAAAAGTAATAAACTTTAGGTCTGGTCTTTATTATAGATTATCAAGATTGGTTAAACTTTTATTCATTTATTTATCTTTTTATGAGAAGTATATATTTATTGAGAGAAACAAAGCTCCTGTCCAAGAGAAGGACAGGAGGGACAGGAGGGGGCCCCGAGTGGGTAGTTTCCCCAGTTAAACTATTAATATTTTATTTTTAATTAAGAAAACATATGAGGTAAAAATTTAAGAATGAATATAATAAAGTACATAATAAAAAAAACATGTAATGGCTCATGATTCCTATTAGTACTTAAATACCATATCCAGTTATTTTCTACAATGTGACAGTTATAGATATTGTATAATTTTATCTTCCTTTCTATTTGACATCATTTTTAGGTCAGTAAATTTTCCATATCACCTATCTTTTTTTAATGTGACTCCCTCGTAATTCCCTCCAATTTCTCCTATATAATTTATACTAATCACTGATAATTGGATATGAGTTATGTATAAAAATTCATTTTACTGTCTTAGCATACAGTTTCTCTTAAATTCCTAATATCCATAAAATGTACTATGAGTGAACAGAGTAGTTCATGCTGAAAGCAATTCCTTCCTCCCATTGTGGAAAGAGGAGTTGAATATGGCACATTTTAGAATACAATAATTACATTATAGACTTCAGTTCTCTTTGCTTTTAAATTTATCCCAGAACTCATTCGATGTGCAGTCTACCTGCTCTCAAATTATGTGTTTTTGCACAACAAAACTATTCTAAAAACTAATTGAATCTCACTTATGTAAAATCCTTCACTTTTTTTCTTTGATGTTTAGATTAAAATCTATGCAACTAAAATTTGGATATTGAGGATTTTCATTCACTACAGACCCTTTATGTCTTATCAGAAAAAAAATCATTAGGCTAAAAAAAATCCATTGGGCTATAATTTTCATTTTAACTGCAGATAGATGCATGTACATCTGTGGTGACCTGTGTTTTGAGTCAACTGGTTGTTTTAAGTCTACTTGTTGTATGTTGGTTGTCCCAATTTCAATAAATGAATATTTTTTGCTTAAATCTTCTGCAGTAATTATTAGCTCAGTAAAGACAGACCACTCACAAATTTGTCTCAGAGATTTCCAGCACTTAAACATCTTATATATATTTTACTTTGTCTTGTTAATTAAATAAATATTTGCCTAAAATTATCAAATCACTATTTTGAGTACATCATAGTTATTTGCATGTTTTAATGTTATAACAAATATTATAAGTTATCTATATTTTTCTCTAATAGGAAATTTATTTTATTTAGGAAGTAATGTTGCATTTTTATAACATTTCTAGAAAGGATGTCATGTCATATCAATACTGAAATTCAGGTAAGTAATTGATTATAGAAATATGTTTTTAAGTGCCTCATTTTAATTCAATAAAGTTTAATGTATCTTTCAGAATCATCAATCAGAGAAGATATTAGATTATATTTATTGTTTTACACTGACATTTTATGATAACTTGCTTCAAAGAAATCAAAATCTACTACCTCTTATTTTCTTCTGATTTATACTATAATGATTAATGTGGATAGTTGCACACATTAGATACAAAAAAATGTAGCTTTGGTTTTCACTCAAATTTTTCTTCTACATTTAATCATAAAATTACTATTTCTTCTCTCCTGGTAGAAAGATTTAGCTAACAAATTCAGGAGGAAAGTTAAATACTACCTGGTACATTTGTGTATTTTTAATGTATGTGTATACTATAGAAAATAAGTATGCATGTTTTCCTTTAAATACATTTATAAATTAATATAGGAGAGTGTAAAACAGTTAAAACCAGAAAGGTTAGTTTGAATATGCATTCGTTTTTATGGAAATCAGTCCAGGAAACTATGCAAAAAATGCTAATTCTGTTTATTTCTTGTTAGTGGGCATAATGCTGAAAGTAGTTCTTTTGTTTATGGAATGTTGTAATATTAATACACAATGATCATGGATTTTTTAAACATTTTTTATTTTATTTTATTTTATTTGTGTGGAACTGGGGATGAAACTCAGACTCTTGCGCTTGCCAGGGAAGTGCTTATTCCACTGAGCCATCTCCCTGGCCCCCATGGATTACTTTAGATGATTTTAAATAATATTAATAATAATATTAGGAAAACTTCATACAAATAAAAAATATTAAATTTCTTCACATATTGTATTCTACTTCTTTTATCATTTTCAGAAAAACTTATGGGAGTAACTCTTCTACACTATTATTTATTTATTTTTTCTACACTATTTTATTTTATTTTACCTGAACATTTCAATAATTGGCACAAAAAATAATAATTGCCACCAAAATAAATTCAACTATGTATTACATATCCAATGATGGAAAATAAATATGAAATTCAAAACCCAGGTAAAAATAAAGATATGTGACTCAAAAATCATTATATTACTTGTACTTAAATTTATGGTTACAACACACATTTAAACGCAAGAATGATTTAAAAAAATTTGAAAAGGCAAGTATTTTTTGTGTTTCTATGAAGATATGTGCTACTCAAACATCTAGATGGCATTGTACTATGGCTTCTGATTGTATATTTTGCATGCTTAATAAATATTTTTAGTTGTGACATTTTTCTGGCATGTGTGTCAAGTACTGTAACTGTTGTGATTGTTGAATTCTGGATGTTTTATCCCATTTCCCTTCTTCTCTGTGATGCTAATCAGTGTGAATTGCATTTCCATTCTGTTATTGACTCTGCTCCTGGGAAGGAGAAAAGCAGCCCACTTGACCTATACTATAAAAGAGAATCCATCTAGTGTAGTGAGGCTTAGTTTAATTAAAAAGTACAGTGTTGGAATAATGATAGCCCTTTATAAATATTAAAGGTTTGATTTTTGCTCATATGATCCAAAGAACTTTACCTCAAATTATGGTTCTGAGCTTCAAGTTTGTGAGAAGCAAACTTGCAAAGTGAAGACAGAGAATTTTAGTTTGAAATTCACAGTTGGAAATAAACAACAAGAAAAAAATAGGAAAGTGGCAACAGGTTCTCAATTTTATGAGAATAATAGAAAATCCAACATGTTTATCACTACTGTCACTGTAACATCATTAAGTCTTACATTTTTCTTATCAAAAGGAAAAGTTATAAATGAGGAGCTGGGAACAAAATTTTAATGTATCAAGAGAAAAATATATGTTAATTGGAATAAAACTCTTTGACCCCTGCTTAAAACATTAAGTATTTTTCTATGCAAATGTAAAATTATATAAAAATTTTAGAAATTTATGAAGCTGACTGCATTTATCAGTGTCACAATCAGCTTATGAAATGGCTGTCAGTGATCCAACCTGCTGATATTGGGTCCTTCATTCCCTCCATCTCAATATACCCAGGAACTAGTAACTTGCTTCTTATAAATACAAAGTGCTAGAATATTAGGGATGTAACTTGCAAGATAAACATTTTAAAGGCTGTGATTTCTAAATTGTTTCCTCCTTGTCTTTTGCTACTTCTAATATAGTCATATTGGTGGATGTGCTATAGAGATGCCCATGCAAAAAGAATCAAAGGAAGAGTTTGACTAACAGCCTGTGGAGAACTAAATCCTATCAACAACCCTGCAGTTGAATTTGGTGGGGGGGGGACCTTCCTCGATAGTATTTTAATGACAAGCCTTGTAACTGGTACTTTGATAGTAGCTTTGAGAATAACCTAGAACATCACCTAGCTTCCTGCAGTCATTGCTTTCCCATTTCTAGGCAAAATACCCCCATTTAGAAGACTGTAAATTGACTCCTGGTTTCTGGGAATGCTGTCCACTGCCAGTCATCTCCAAAGCAGAAGCATCAAGGTGGATGGGTGTGGTAATGATGTCTGCTCACCTCATAGCAGCCAGGAATCAAGAAGCAAAAGCATTTGGATTTGGTATCCAAAGGCACTCCCCCAGGCACACTCTGCAGCCCAACTTCTAGCAGAACTTTTACCTTTGAACTCATCACTGGATTGATGTAATGATGACTATATTGCCCCATGACCCAATCATCATTCAAAGCCCCACTTATAAAGAAGGCTGTGGAAGGACAATCCAGATCTAAATGGCAACTCTTCCAACCAACAGAAACAGATAATAGAAGTCTTTTTTCATAAGTCACCAAGGTTCAGGAAAATGATTGATTATTACCACAGAATCACATAATTACATTCTTCTCATGAATGATTTGACTGACATAATATTCTAACCACCACACTCACAATTACACAAATTTGTATAAGTAAATGCAATTAATTGCTTATAACCTCTGACTAATACAGAATAAAAATGGAAGAAATTAGAAAAAAATATAATGAAAGCTCTTGAGAGGTTGTAAACAGGTGGGTCACTACAAGTCCGATCTAGTAATGAGACTCTAAATACCCTATAGACCCTTACCTTAAATACAAAAAAAAAGAAAAATATGAGAAAAGGAAAGAAAAAAATATAATGACCTATATGTGCATGTTCTACCAACTACACAAAATTAGAATGTTTTCAACAACACCCCTGTATTTTTATTGCTCATGCTTAAAACTGTGTAGGCCTTAAATTGATATTTACCAGAAAGTCAGTGTAACCTGAAAAATAGCATAAATTGTGGAATAATTTTATTTTTCTGGATACATTGTTTTATGTTACCATTATAACTCAATTCAATGCACTAGTATGGTAATTCCTAACTGGCATCTTTAAGTAATTAATATCTCTCTCAGAAAGGAAGGTGGTGGATTAAATGAACCTTGAGATATATGCAGATATAGAACTATATAATTATAAAATCCTGCTTTTTCACATTTTGCATTTGTAACACTCATTATATGTTAGTGGATTGAAGTAGAAATTATGGAAAACATGTCAATTACAGAAGACAGAAAAAGCTTAAGTAAAACTGGGCTTTCAAAATTATTTTAAGCAGATTTTTGTAAAGTAATATGCAATCTAAAATGAAAGTAATTAAAATAATAATTGAATTTCAACTACTTAAAATTATTTAGGTCTATTATTTTGGTCCTGTATGCTTACATTTTTTCCCAAATATCGATTTAAGAGAGAGACAGAGAGATATTACAGGATTAGTCTATGAGCATATATTTATGAAGACTAGATACAACGTTTGAATTTCTTTTCTTAAAAGTGAACAATGTCAACATGTATTAAGTTAATTTGCATGCATTATAGTAAAATTTTATTTTGTTAAAATTTGTTGAAAAAATAGTTTCATATTTGTGGATAAATTAATTTAAACACTTTAGTAATGTAATATGATTTATTAAAACTGATAGAAAATTTTAACAAAAAGTATTATCTAATAGTTTCATACTTAGAAATATAAAGTTTTTTCTCTACCAGAAATTAACACATAGATTAAATTTAACATACATAAATAACTTTCAGAATAACTTCAGATATAGTTTTATATCTCTTATTAATATATGAGTTAAATTGGGTCATCTCTTGACCACTGTTTAAAACATTAAGTCACTGGGCACAATTACAGCTATTTCCCTCAAGTCAGAGTGAAGCACCATTGCATTTCTTTCTAAAGTACAAATTTAATTAACGCTGTCTTTGACTTAAACAATAAAGTTTTTTAAAGCCAAATAAATCCAATTCATTTTAAAGGGCAATTTATTTGCTGAGTAATAGGCTTGACACAATGGCCTGCAGGTGAAGAATAAAGATAAAATGGGCTATATTTTATTTTCAGAAATATGACATTATAACTGACCTTAAGTAAAGCATCCTTGTATTATAAAACTTCAAGAACCTCTAAGATATAAAATAAAGTCTCCTGAATAACTAATACTCTGTGAGTGAAATTGTTCAAATGCAAAAAGCAAAGCTGACAAGCAATGTAGCTAAGCAACAGGTATAGAGGGCATCTTAAAGCTTAATTTAGAAAGTCAAAGTGATGCAAAACTGACTACTCCTCTAATAAACTAACAGGGACCTTTGACATTTCACTTTCTTGTAGATATTAACATTTTTGAAATTCAACAAAGAAATCCCAATTCATCATATCATATAAGTGTTAGGATACATTCTTCCAAGGAAAGAAACTGAGTAGTTCTTACATAATAATTGTGCTGGTATTTTTTGATATAACATCATACTCAAAACAATCAAAATGGTTCCAAAATTTTATTTATGGCTATGGTGACCACATGTGAAGGTAACTGACTCAGTCCTAAGTGTTACCGGTCTCCTTGGTTCAGGCTTCACCAATTTTGTGTAATCTTGGGTTAGGTGAATGATTGAACACAGAGCATAAACTATTGGCCTAAGATCATTTTATTGATGTAAAAGGTAAAATAATTCCTGGGAGAGATGAAATCTGCATTTGAAAACAACATAAGACATAATTATAAATGTAGTAAAATCATACTATCTGCACCTTTGCAATGTTAAAATACATTCTTATTGGCAAAATGACACTCATAAGGTGAAATAATTGGATTACTTTTAATTTTTTGTCATTGGGGACGTTCTTAGATTACCATAAACATGTGCAGCAATATAAATATATAAATGTGGCAAATATATTTAAACTTGTTTTGTATCCTTTTATTTTTAAACTTTGTCTGTTGAAACTTTTCAGTTGACTATATATTCAGATTTTCTGTAAGGTGTGTAAATGGATGTATTTGTAGAGAGTTATACAATCTTTGTATTATTTTTTTCTATAATTCACCATTATTCTCTCCTATAATTGAATACTATATCTTTGTACTTCCATTACTAATGAATATGTCTATCTATATTACCAAATATTAAATTATTTCCTTAATGTCATGCCTGAGTAGTTGTATCTCTTGCCAATTACTCTATTAAATTGCTCATTTAAGACAGGTAAGGAATATAATTCATGAATTACATTGACTTTATATTTAGTTTGACATCTTGTTCACTCTTCATGTAAACTGCACCGATGTAACAGGTCAGACCTTCTCTGATTAGCAGAACTTCTTTGATTTTTTTTATAATTGCCTAATAATTCAAATATAAATGCCTATGTATCACTAATATAGCCAAATTGTCCATGTTACTCAGTCATTGGGCACTAACATAAGAGAGTTCCTAGCTTTTTATTTTTTAATAAAATTGTATAGAAATTTTAAAAGCATCTATGAATTACTAAAAGTGAATTACTTTAATTTAGTGCCATATAATGCAAAAAGGTGTTAAATCATTTACTTAGAATTCCTTATGTTGTTGCATGAAAATATTTTGAATGTTAAACTTTTCACAAAGCCTGTATTGAACTTTACAGTTGAAATAATATTGTATATGTACCTATATATAAACATTTGTAGAAACATACATTTATTCATATACCTAGACAGTGTTACATTTATAACTTATCGGTAATTTTATGTGAATTAACAAATGTTTACCAAGCAGTCAAAGTTGTTCTGCTATGAGGAAAGGTTACTTGAACTCTTCAGTTTAATTGGACTTGGAGCTTCAATGTTTCTGAATTATATTTCTTGCCTGCTTTAAATTACTTAGTTGATGATACACTTAGGCTACTTTGATTACATCTTAAATAGCTAAAATATTTCTACTTTAAAAACATCTTATGATTTTAATACATACCATCTATTCAGGTCTTTCATATTTTGTGCATCACTAATATTCTAGAAAATATGTATCATTCAATTGATAAAACTATACTTTAGAAGCTGCTCCAAACAAAAGAAAAAAACAAAAGAAGCAAAATGAAACATTGAGGAGAAATCATAGTTCAAAAAATATGGGCTGTGGATTTTGGATTTGAAATTAAATAGCCTGGTTTTCCACCTAATTACCAGGTCCCTTTCCAGCCAAAGTCCAGGCCCAGCTTCTGTGTGAGACCTTCTACCCACTCACAGCATCCTTTTCTGGCAAGCACTCAGGCCCAGCATATGTGCGGGACCATCCATGCACTCACGGTAACCTCTTCCATCAGACAACTAGTGTGGAGCCCTGTTGTAGAACTCCCTGCAGAGAAGCTAGGGGCAAGAACTACACAGCTAACCCAGGAGGTGAACATCTTGTCACAGGGGCACAGTGTGTTACCTTGCACAGGCTGAAGCAGGAACAAGCGGAGCACAGCATCCAGACCCAAGCCAGGCCAACCTGGAGAAGTTCTAACTTGGTAGATACAGACCCGGTAAGCAGAGACACTTTGAAGGACTGAGATCTATGAAAGCATTGTTTCTCTTTCTCTCTTGAATGAGATGGGGGCAGCAGATAACAGGGATGAATGAGTCTGCCTGAAAGACCCCATGTACATTAAGCCAAGGTGATCACACAGAATTCAGGGGAAATAATTTAAATACTAATTCCCAATTTAATATCTAATTAGTTACGCAGACATAATGTTTGCTCTAATAGTATAAAATACAAGCCCATTAGTTACAAAAGTTTGTCAAGTGGCAAATATCACTACAAATCATTAGTGTTACTAATTGTAATTTTGTAAATACAAAACTATAATTGCCTTAACCACATAATCTCTCTTGGTGCTAAGGTAATAACCGCAACAATGCTTTACAACGAAGTTCAGAGGACAGTGCTATACAAAATGACTAAGAGAAGGAGCAAAATGCATTCTCAGACCCTTACCCCACCCAGAATAAATGCAGGAGGCTCTGCCATTGAAGAATTTGGAAAAACACCTGAAATTTATGAAATAATAGTGTCTGAAGTAAAGAAACAACTGCAGAAAGGTATGGAGAAAATCAGATACGAAATAATCTCTGAAGTGAAAAACGAAATCATAACTGCAATGAAAGAATTATTAAGGGCTTTAAAGAAGACACTGATAAAAAATAGGGGAGAACAAAAAAATGATGGAATCCTGGAATTAGCAATACAAGAAAGAAATAGAATGAATGAAGCAGAATCAGACAGACACACAGAAAATTAAAATCTCAATCACAAGCTGGTAAAATGGAATGAAATTGAAGAGTTTCAGACCATGAAGTCAACATTGCAGCTAGTGAAAAGGTAAGAAAAGATCTCTTAAAAACAACCAGGGTGCAGGAAAAAACATAATTCAACACCTGCCAGAAGATGCAAAGATGAACAATGTAAGACGAATAGACATCAATGACAAAAAAGGAATCAATATAAATGTTGAAAAAAGAATATTGGTAGAAGTAATAGCACAACACTTCCCAAATATGGGGAAACAATCTAACATTAAGGTAATTTAAGCACATAGAATTCCAAATAACATGAACCCAATTAAAACTACACTCAGACATATAATAATCAAGATCACAGAAATTAAGCACATGAACAATGTAAGAAGAGCCAGGGAGATGGCTCAGTAGAATAAATGCTTGCCTGGCAAGCACAAGGGCCTGAGTTCATACCGCGGTTCTTGGAAAAAAAAAGTACTAAAAGTCACTAGAGAAAAAAAAATTTAAAGGAAAAATCATTAGATTTCTGATCTGTAACTGCAGATTTTTCTTCAAAAACTATTAAGTCAGGAAGACCAATGAGCAAATTACTAACAGTCTTTAAGGAAAAAAAATTCAAAGCCAAAATGTTATACCCTGCAAACCTCTCTTTCAAGTTCAATGGAGAAGTGAAATACTTCCATGTCAAAGAACAGCTAAAGAATTTCATCATGACAAAACCAACCCTACACAGACTACTAAAATAATATTCTAGAGAGGGACCAAAATGGCCACAACACCACAAATGAGAATGGAAAGAACCCACCAATTAGAGAGAACAATTAAACATGGGAGAAACAGAGGCATACAACAGCAGATAAATAACATTTCAGTCATAAGTCAATACATCTCAATTATAACCATCAATGTAAATGGACTTAATTCACAAATTAGGAGAAATACATTGGCACAGTGGATTAGGAAGAAAAATCCAACAATATACTGTATACAAGAAACACACTCATACAGAAATTCATAGGCTGAAAGTCAAAGGATGGAAAACAGTACTACATGCCCTAGAACCTCATAAAAAATCAGGGGTAGCAATCTTGCTCTGAGACAGTCTCAACTTCAAACCAAGAATGATCAAACGAAATAAAGAAGGCCACTATACACTGTTTAGGAGGAAAAACTCAAGAAGAAGACATTACAGCCATAAATATGTATGCACCAAACATGGGAGCACAAAAATATGTATGAAAAATATTAGTGCAGATGAAAAATCTAATATCCAATGTGATAATCTTAACAGGAGACCTTAACACTGCTTTATCTGCAAAAGATAGGTCAAGCAGACAAAAACTAGCAAAGAAGTAGCAGAACTTAACCAGAGCTTGGGACAAATGGACTTAGTGGACTTATACAGAGTGTTCCACCAAAGCATATGTGAATACTAAGTTTTTCCAGCTGTACATGGGACATTTTCAAAAATAGACCACATTCTAGTATATAGGTCACACTTATGTAAATGCAAAAAACAGAAATTATCCATTACATATTTTCTGATGACAGGGCAAAGAAACTGGAAATAAATGGCAAAAGAAACCAGAGAAACTCCATAAATACACGCAAATTAATCAACAGCTTCTTCAGAAACCAATGGGTTATAGATGAAATTATACAAGTAATTAAATAATATCTGCAATTCAATGAAAATTCAAGCACAACTTATTGGAATTTATGTGCTGCAATAAAAGCAGTTCTTAGAGGTAAATTTATAGCGATGAACGCACACATTAAGAAAACAGAATAGGAACAAATAAATACACTAATGCTGCATCATAAATATCTAGAAAAAGAAGAGCAAACAAAACCCAAAGCCCACAGAAGGGAGGAAATTATAAAGATTAAAGCAGATATTAATTCCATACAAAGAAAACAGACCATGGGGCAAAGTACTAAAAGTTTTTGAATGAAAAAAAAATTACAGAATTAATGAATCAAAAAGATGGCTCTAATAAGCCCCTAACTAAACTCATCAAAAGAGGAAAGAAAAATCTCAAATTCAAGCCATAAGGAATGAAAAGGGGGTAAGTACCGTGGACAATGTAGAAATTCAGAAGATCAACAATAGCTACCGTGGGAATCTACTCTTACAGAATAGAAGACACAGAATAAATAGACAGATTCCTAGAGAGATACAAATTACCAAAACTGAATCAAGAGAATGTAATAACTCTCAGTAACCCAGTAACCATCAATGAAATTCAAAATGTAATAAAAAACTTATAGTCAGAGAAAAGCCCAAATTCTGATGAATTCAAAGCTGAATTCTATAAGAAATTTACAGAAGACATAATCTAATACTCCTCTGACTCTTCAGCAAAATTGAAAAGGAAGAAATCCTCCCAAAATCATTCCTTGAGGCAAGGATTATACTGATACCAAAGTCAAAGAAAGATATAACTAAAAGGGAGAACTACAGGCCAACCTCCCTCATGAATATAGATGCAAAACTCCTCAATAAAATATTAGCAAATAGAATACAGCAAATATCAAGAAGATTATAGACCATGACCAGGTAGAATTCATCCCAGGGATGCAAGGAGGGTTTAACATGTGCAAATCTAAAAATATAATACACTGTATCAATAGAGCCAAATCCAAAAATCCACAAGATATCTCAATTGAGACAGAAAAAGCTTTTGACAAAATCCAATATTCATTCATGATCAAAACCTTACAGAAAATTAGAATACGTGGCTTCTACCTCATTCTGATAAATGCCATCTATGACAGTCCAACTGCAAATGTAATTCAAAATGGGAAATAGCTGAAATCTTTTAATCTCAGATCAGTTATAAGACAAGGTTGTCCTCTGTAACCACTCCCATTCAATACAGTTCTGAAATCATTACCTAGAGCCATTACATGAGAGAGGGAAATAAAAAGAAAAAGAACAGGTAAAGAAAAAGTTAAACTATCATTATTTGTGGATAACATAATACTCTATTAGGAAGAAAAACAACCTCCACCGAGGACCTCCTAAAATTAACAAACAAATTCAGTAGCATAGCAGGCTATAAAGTCAATATTCAAAAGTCAATAGCATTCCTCTACACAGATAAATCACACTAAGAAAGAATTAGATAAACAATAGTCTTATAATAGCACTGAAAGTAATGAAACAATTAGCAATTAAATCTAACTAAAGAAGTAAAACATCTATTGAATGAAAATTACAGTACTCTGAAGAAAGAGATCATAGAGGATTTGAGAAAATGGAAAGATATTTCTTGCTCCTGGATAGGATGAAACTACATTGTGAAGATTGCCATAGTCTCAAACTCATTATACAGATTAAATGCAATCCCTATCAATATACCTCCAATGTACCTTGTAGACCTAAAGAAATCATTCCCAAAATTTATTTGGAACTGGAAATGACCCAGAGTAGCAAAAGCAGTCCTGGACAACAAAAGTAAAGCAGGAGGCATTATGATCCCCTACTTGAAATTATACTATAAAGCCTATGTGACAAAATCAGCATCATATTGGCAAAAAAGTAGACCTGAGGATCAAGGGAATAGATGAGAAGATGTAGATAAAACTACAAACACACTTAGTTATCTTATCTTCGACAAAGAAGCCAAACATGTTTATTGGAAGAAAGATTCCCTCTTCAACAAATAGTGCTGGGAAAACGGGCTTTTACCATGAACATAAATCAAACTGCACTGGAAATACTTGAAAGATTCAAAAACTGGGACCTCTCTGTAATGAGAATATTTTGCACATCAAAAGAAATCCCCAAAAGAGTGAAAAGACAATCCACAAATTTAGGGAAAAAAATTAACTGATAAGCACTCACACAAAAGTCTTATAGCTAGAATTTATGAAGAACTGAAAAAACATTAGGGCCCCCAAAATGTAAAGATTCAATCCAAAAATGGGCATCCGAGATGAACACACACTTCTCAGAGGAAGACATACAAGAAGTAAATAAATACATGAAAAAATTTTACACAGCACTAGCCACTCCAGAAATGCAAATTAAGACAACACTGAGACACCATCTCCCCCTAGAAAGAATAGCTTTCATAAAGAAATCAACCAATAACAAACGTTGGAGAGGCAGTGGGGAAAAAGGAACTCTTCTGCACTGCTGGTGGTAGTGTAGACTGGTGCAACCATTATGGAAATCACTGTGGAGCATCCTAAAAAACTAGGCCTGGAAACCCTATTCATACCAGCTATCCCCCTTATGATAATTTTCCCAAAAGAACTGAAAAGATCATGTCATAGTAATATATGTGCACCTATGTTTATAGCAGCACAATTTGTGATACCAAAATCTTGGAAAGGACCAAACTGCCCATTACCTGAGGAATGGATGAAGAAGATGGTGGTGTTTTCATACAATGGAGTGCTACTCAGCTATAAAAAAAAATAACAAATGTGTAGCCTTCCTATGTAAGTAGAACCAACTTGAATCTATACTCATAAGTGAAATAAACCAGACATACATGCATAAATATCATACTGTCTCACTAGTGGATGATCTTAAAAGAAGAAATAAAAATTGAAAGGTATAACACAGTTAAATGGAATGAGAGAATTTAAGGATTAAATAATGAAGAGAGAGAAAGGTGAAAAGTCAGGAATTATGGAAGGGGCAAAATCATACATTTATAATTTTTTTAAAAAAACATACATGTATATAAACAAGACATTTAAGGTATTGGCCTTAAAATTTTACACTAGGTTTTTTAAAATATAAGTTAATGAATAGAATTCTCACCATGACTAACACTATATGCTGATATCTGTGAACTAAGAAACTACCTCATGGATAGCAAACTGTGATACTGAAACCATGCTTGAAGTCCCTGTAATTTTGGTCTTCTAAATGTGTACTATTTATAATATCATATCAATTATTGCTGCAGTCTATTTAAACTACATGTCTGTTTAAAAAGGTAATAAAAGTAAACAAGAGACAAGAAAAACAAAATGTAGCAAGATTGAACTGCTACAATGTTGTATATGGTTTTCTTCCTAAATTTCTGTGTAGCAAATGTGTAATTTTTTTAAACTTTCTATAGGGATTTAATCTTTAGAATATCCATGGTGGTTGGAAAATAGTAGTTCCATTTTATGTCTATGGTATGTGATATTGAGACAGATAGTGATGTGATGTTTAAGTGCCTCTGTCAGAGGATACTGATATTATTAACCTTCTCTTCTGGATGTTTAACAACTAAAGTTTGTAAACCAAAAATTAGAGAAATAATTGGGCTAAAACGATAGCCAATATTTTGGCCATAGCCCTTTAAGGTCAGTGAGGACTCAGGACATATGTGAACCTATGCTGTGACATCATGTATCTAAGTGGTTTCTCCAAATTTTTGATCAAGGATATTATGGGACCAGAGAAAAAAATGATTGACAGTGTATCATGTGCTGAAGGAGAGTCATCTAAGAGAAATATTCTCTCATGTTCTTACAGAAAACAAATTTGTCAAGCAGTGGCCGTGACTCATCCATATGGCTGACAATGAAAAAAGATCCACAAGGTGCTATACAGGGTTCTAGGGTAAATCCTGAGAGGATTTGACTGATTTTGTTAGATAGCAAAAGTTACATTTTTAGTAATATAGGTCTTGCATTAACTTGGTTCTAACCATCCAGCAGAAAAATGTAAACATGATGTATAAAAGTGAAGCTATATCAATATGCTGAGTTTTAAAAGGCTCCAGTTAACAACTTCAGACAATTACCACTTGTGCCTATAACTCACTAATATTATGGACTGTTGGAATATATATATATACATATATATTTTTTTTTTTCTAAATTCAGGTATCTACAATCTTTAGACTGGCATCAAGTATGAAAAGGTCCTTTAGAGACTTCTCCAAATACAGCATCTCTAACAGCAATGAAACACCCATCTCTGACAAAACAAAACAAAAAAAGGGGGATATAAATAAAGGACCATTATCCTTTATAAATAAAGGATAGATATAAAGCTTCTTTCTCTTAGTTCAGTGAGAAGAAATCTTTGCACTGATATTGTCTAGACAAGATATCATGTCTACATCTTGTCCTCTGAATACCTACTAGGAAGAAAACGATATGCAATGTATTAATTATTGTAACTGTTCTACTAACTTGTTTTGAAGCCGTTTCATTGCTATTTTATTTTTTTCTCATTAAAATGAATAAAATATATAAATAGAAAATATTAAAAATTTAAATAGCCTTCTTTTAAAATAAACTACTATTTAAGAATATATAATTTACCAAGTTCTTTTCATTTTTTACTATTAATAGAATTTTTAGTGAACTTAGTAACTGAGTTATGCAAATATTAAAATTCATGATGTCATTTGCATTCCATAACTGATTTGGCTATTTTTTCTGTGACATTTTCTTTTTCTACTGCATAAAGATACTCAATGTTCCTCATAATATTTGCTTCTATGCAGGTAGCACAACTAGGGCCACACATTCTATCACCATGAACTTATGCAACGTCCAAGGCCATTCTTCCTTTTGTTGTCTCAATGAAAGGAGAAATAAAAGGCAAAGATTGAAGAAATCACTAAAACTTCAGACCAGAGTACATGTACATTAGATCCCTTAGCTTCATCTACAGTAACTTCTCTCCTACTTGAACTTCATTAAAGGGTCATGCATAGGCACTGCATATAATACATTGTGGTCATGGTTTAGAATGCAAAAGATTTAAAACAGGGCACATAATTTATGGAATTACTTTTAAAAATTCACCCAAAGAGTCATATGCAAACAGTGCAGGAGGTCCATATACACACCAGAGAGCTGAGAACTCATTTGAGGGCCTGGAGCTCACAGAAACGTCCTGCATGAGTCCAAGTGAAGATCTAGAGGCCAAGGCAGTGCTTTCTCTGAGTTCTAATCGAGGCTGGGAGCTCAGAACAATGTTTCATGCAATTCTGTATCAAGGATCTGCACTGGAAGGCCCCAAGATCAATGGTGGAAGCTAGAAATTCTGCAGCAGTAGGATGAAGGATCTCTGCCAGCTGGATGAGGGATATATACTAGAGTCAGGAAACTGCTCAAAGTAAGGACCAGAGCTCCCCTGAAAAGACCTACATCCATCCTCAGCAACAGTGAAGTCCCAGCTCCACAAATGATGAGAACCGCTGAATTTCTATCAGAAAAACCAGGACAAACTTCTGAAGGAGAATCAATATTCCACTATCCTCCCCTCCAGTTCTCCTTTCTATGCTGTTGGCAAGAATTCTCAGTTGGCCCTTCCCAGAACCATGCTGATTCAATTCCTTCATTAGTTAATGCACCACATCATACATGTGATCAAAACAGCAGCAGGAGTTCTGGAACAGTAATGTGTACTAAGTGCCCCCACGATGACTCAAAACACTATCAATCCTTTCTGTCTATCATAGTAAGAGTCTCAATGAGTAGCACACAGAGTATGGTGCACATCTGTTAAAATCCAAAAGACTGACTTATTTTCATTCTTGCTATTATTGTATATCTTTCCATCACTTTCTTTGCTCCCTCCACCTTTTTATTTCTGTTTGAACAAGCCTGAGTTTCAATAAATATAGCTGATGTTTCTTTTAATGTTGGATGTATGCTTGCAGATATTTTCTTGTCATAGACAAAAACCTGGAGTCTGTCTTTCAAATTCATCTCACACTGCACCATTCTTGGCAAGCCTACCTGTGAGATACCAGCCAAAAGGCAAAAGCCAGAGGCAGCAGCTCAGCCAGAAAGGAAAGGAAAGTCCTCCTGGGGCACACTTTTTCTCTCAAATTACCAAGGACACAAAAGGGTTATTTCTTTTGCAATGTTGAAGAAGCCTCTTGGGGGCAGGGGGATGACCTAACCATTGAGGGGCAAGCTTTGGCCGTCACAGGCCAAAAGGGCCTGTGAAAAGGATGGGAGGGCTCCTGCACATTGGCTGAGTTTTTGTTTGTGGTGCCACTTTTTGTTGTTGGGCTCAGTAGCATGGAATTTCTTATGTGCCTGTAGGGATGTGGTTGAGATGAGATGAAACAAAGCAGGTAATGAACATGACAGCTGGCACAGGCATGCTGCCTCTGGGCACGCACTCTGCGATATTGCTCTCCAGGCCACTGCTGCCACCACTCTAGGGCCCGCTGAGTTCAGGATACTTTGGCTAGGATAGAGTCCTTCAGGTAGATTCCTTGATAGGTGCAGGCCAAGTCAATCTAATGTCACTGCTTCTTTTTGACAGGGGCACAGCCTGTTGCATGTCCTGGACTACGTGGGTATGATTGACAGCTAGAGTAGTGCTCAGAGTTATTGCTGGGACCCAGAGTGCACACAGAGAAGGCCCTCTTCTGACAGTGGTTTCCCTTACCTCTCTCTCCCTTGGAAATGCTCTCGTTCCCTTTCCTCAACTCAGTCCATACTCTTATCAAAGAACTCTAATTGTTTACCTTTTTCTATTGCTGATCAACTGAGAAAAGTAGGTTGACGGAGGGTACAAGACTACCATAGTGCTTCTCCACGTGAGGAACCGAGGAGAATTTTATGGGCTTTTTTGTTTTAAAGTACATAGTTTCACTATAGTGTAGCTATCTCTTCTAAAGTTATTTTCAAATTGTGGCTCTTTTCCTCATTCCACCCTACTTGGCTTGAATGTTCATGTTAACTTATGATGTTTATGTCCTTATCCAAAGAGAAAAAGAGCTGGGTAGAGATGAGGTTACTGTGCAAGGGCTCAAGTTTCAACAGTCAGCTCCTGCTTTGGCTTCTGGCTGCACCAATGTCCAAACTCTTCTCTTTGAAACATGTAACCTTTTCCTCTAAGACATGATCTAGTTCCCATTCTTAGGCTTCATCCCTCCTAGTATATAGTTGGAATACACTGAATATCATGTGTGAAATGACTCACCTCTGTCAGTGAGGGTCCCTGTTAGGTATCTATGTGGAAAAATGATCAGGGCTTCAGTGGGGTGTCTCCAGGGCACAATACTTCTTAGCCCTCCTTAAACAGGAATAATACTGTGACATTAGATGGTTTTACAACGGGCTAAGAGGCTTCCAATTTGTAGTTCTCCCCAGGTCTTTACTGTCTCTGGAAGATGGGGTGTATCCAAAGATCCAAAAGAAAACGACCCTAGTGCTCACACAAATCAGAAACATCTCCACAAGAAGCCCAGATTTACATAAAGACATGATGAGCTAGGCGAGTCCTCGACCCAGAGCATGTTCTGTGTGGTTCACCTGTGGGCATTCATGCTGGAACTGACTCTCTGTAGGGTGCCTGTGACCCACTTCCAAGGGGTTTGGCTTCACCAAGTCACAACCTGAGGCCAAACATCTCAGGAGTTAGCCAGAAAGGCCCTATGTTTTTCCCCCAAATGGATCAGGGGGTGACCTAGGGAAAAGCCTGTGAGTCCTGCAGTCTAAATTTTACTCCAGTCTGCAGACCTAACATAGAATGTGCCTCATCTATTCCATGTGATTGCTATGTTGGGCAAGTAGACCCCTGTCCCAAAAGGGCCACTTCATAAACACATGAATTTAAACTTGGAATCTGGAAAAGGTCCAATTAACCTAGCATGCTGATGGTCTTAAAATAAAAATAAAAATTGTCTTAAAATAAAAATACAATAACATGGTTGTGATAGGTTTCCCACAATGTTCTAGATAATGTTTACAAGTTGATATTTATTGCTATTGACTGAAAAACAGTTAAAACATTTTTCCTTAATTTTGCCAAATTTTTGCCTACATTTTTAGCCAATGTAACTTTAAAGTCCGTTTACATTAAAAGTTTTATGTTAGGGGCCAGGAAGATGGTTCAGTGGAATAAGTGTTTCTCTGGCAAGTGCAAGAGCCTGAGTTCAATACCCAGTTCTGAAAAAAAAAAAGTTGTATGTTAAAAAATGATGTAAACAATTTTTTTCGTACTCATACAACAGAATAATCATGCATCGCTAAATTTCTGTGTTGATCTGATGTTACTAGTTCTCTGCTTCATTTTTTTCTTTACGTCTGGACTCTGTTTTACTTGCCTTTGGTCCTTCAACACACAGAGGTGTGGGTCTAATGAAATTCAGAGATGATGATTAAGTTAAAATGACAAATATGGCCAACTTGGATGGCAAATGAATCTTTTCAGAACAATATGTTCTTTAGAAATCCTAGCCATTCTTTTTTCCCCCAAATGACATTTTCTATCACATTTTCTGTCAAAAGTAATAGCAGAAATGGGATGCACAGGCTTGAGTTCTCTTTCCTCTCTATGACCAAATTTCTTAATGCCAAGGTAGAACTTTTAATGAAGTCTGACTCACGTTTGCTCCCTATGTGTTAGTTGAGGAGGGTGTAGCATCACACAGAAGGAAAGTAGGATTTTATGAGTATAAAAGGAAAAAAAAAAAAAGAAAAAACCTAAGAGCTACAAAATTTACTGTACTGGTTACATTAGAACTTATTACAGTCTGATACAATATATCTGCTTTGATATTATGCTATCCAAATTTCCTAAGTTTTATTCATGACATTTTATTCATACACAATTTATCCATTGTGTTGAATTATGGTATTAGAATATCCTTTACCTTTCTCTTCATATTTCCACTTTTTACTCATCTATGGAAGTACAATTCTATTTATACTCATAGTATAAAAGCTCTTATACTTATCTGTGATTAAAATGCTCTCTAATTTTTTATAATAGTTCACATTGAATATATCACTTAAGTAATTTACAAGCTTACCATATTTTATTATTGTTATGCCTTCATTTCAAGTAAACATTAAAAAGAGTGCTGTGTTTCTTGAAATTTGCTAACAATTAGAAAAATATTGCTTTTGTAGTTCTTAACAAACAGTTCTTAATTTTAAACAATTTTTCAAATGGAATCCCAAGCATATATAGGTATATTCAGGTTCATAGAAACCTGTGTCTTAAGATGGAGAATTAATTGGAACTTTTTAAGACATCTAAGTTTGTTAACTTTTAATAATATGAGTTAAATGAACTTATCCTGTCACAGCACTCATAAGGGTTGGTCTCATCACAATGAATATCTCAGGACATTCTGTACTACATTCAGGGTTCATTATATTGAAATTTAAATTATACGTTTGAAAGAACTGAACAATTTTGTTGATTTAGAACATAAATGTCTAGAGAATACCAAGTACGAATAAGATGAAAGTGAGGTTAATTAGATGAGTTAACATGACACTTACCGAACTTTTAACTCTCTCAAAAGTTAAGTCTACATTTAAAAATTCCCATTTCGGGGCCAAAAATTTAATTCATAGTCATTCCTCCAATGTATGAGTAAATAAACATCATTTTAAACTTTTTTTGTTTTTGTTTTTGTTTTGTTTTAATTCTGTCAGGTGACTGGATATTCTATAGGAGGCAGATTGTTTGAATGGGATTTCCAGTCCTACTCCCCCTAGTGGGAATTTTCGCAGAGGAACTGAAAACGTCATATCATAGTGATATATGTGCACCCATGTTTACAGCAAAACAATTTGTGATGGCCAAATCTTGGAAACAACCAAGACGCCCGTCATCGGAGGAATGGATGAAAAAGATGCGGTGTTTTTTTTTTTATATAATGGAGTATTACTCAGCTATAAAGAATGATAAACTTGAAGCTTTTATATTTAAGTGGATACCACTTCACGATATACTCATAAGTGAAATAAAACAGACCCACATGTGTAAATATTCTATACTCTCCCTAGTGTAAGAACTCAAAAGAAGAATGAAAAAGAGAAAGGTATAGGAGGCAGAGAACAGGCTTGCCTTCGCACCTTTTGGTTCATACCTCAGACTCCCTAGAAGAGCATGAACGACAAGGTGTCTGGAGAGACAGCTCACATCTCTGGAATTTGAAGTGCCATGAACTAAATATTTTCTCTCCCAAAAAAATTATGTATAGGTGCCTAAAACACATTGTCATTATACTTGTGTTTGTGGCCTTGAGGTAGGCATCAGGTTATGCTAGATGCCCATGTTTCCTCACCCCTGCAGTAATGAGGCCCACTCCCTTATGCATGGGACCCATGGAATATTGTGGTCTACAGAGTAGGAATGAGCTCTTCATCAGAAACCTGGCCAATGGGAACCTTGATCGCTGAATTCCCTTCATACAGCAGTATGAGAAATAAGTGTGACTTAAGGTACCTGATGTTCAGTGTGTTGGTTATAGAAATCCGGGTTGAATACAATGCAGACATAGTATTAGATGGAGGGTATTTGGTAATCCAATCAGTTTCTGATTAATTCAATGTGATCAAAATTATAGAAATTAATTGCACATGGTCAAAATTTGAAAGATAATTTTATGTAAAGGTTTCTTAAAATGTGATTAATTTTAAATTGAAATTAAATTCTAATTTACTGTGCAAAGATAAATGATTATATAAATGTCAAAGGATCATAATTTGCTGCATATACATAAAAGAAATGGCAAAATGAAGCCTCGTGTTCTAAATCTATGTATTTCCATGATCCACAAATGATTCTAAAAGTTACTAAATTTATTGCCAAAACTATAAATAAAACTCTCGGGTGAACCAGATAGCTCAGCAGATTAAAGCGCCTGCTTAGGTAGACTCAAGAACCGGGGTGCGAGTCCCAGCATGCTGTGCCTGCCCTGCCCCTGAGCCCACTGAGATGGTGAAGGAGACTGGGCGTGATGGTGTGCGCCTGTAATCCCAGCGCTTGGAAGGCTGAAAACTGGCAGATCAAGGTGAGTCCAATCTGTGTAATGAGACCCTGTAGACCCGCTGTTAATATATAAAATAAATAAATCTTTCATTTGCTTATGAAAAATATTGTTTCCTGACTATTAAAAAAAAAAGATTCATTCAATTTGGAGAACGTAAGAGGAAAGATAACTGGTTACATGTTAGGATACTTTCTTGAGAGTCTAATAAGTACAGAAGAAAAAGAAATATGGCTCTTTTAAAAAGTGCTGAGCAGGGCCTGTGAGATATCTCACTGGACTAAGCGCTTGGTTAGGCAAGTGCAGGGCTCAGGGTTCGATCTCAGCACCACGTGCCGCATGGCCCCGCCCCCAGGGCGCGCTGAGCCTGAGGTGGAGTCTAGGCGTGGTAGCACCTGTAATTCCATCAGGAGGGAGGCTGGAAACAGGAGGACGGCTGTGAGTCACAACTGCGTAGTGAGACCCTGAACAACAACAACAGAAAAGCACACATCAAAGCGTTTATCCCTTTGCCAGCTCTAGCAATAAAGAGGTGCTTTCATACATATAAATTAGTTGCACATATAAAATTTCTTTATAGCTTTTATCTAATATGAAAATTTAAAATCACATACTTTGGGCTGGAGAGATGGCTCAGTGGTCTAAAGCACCTACTTGGAACAAGCTTAGCAAAAGCATCAGGGACCGCGGTTCAATCCCCCAGCACCACATG
>NW_004524682.1:9692345-9712555 GCF_000260255.1 Octodon degus | reverse complement strand
CTCTCAAATAAATAAATAAAATTTAAAAAAAAAATAAATAAAATCACATACTTTTAAGATTCGGTTTTCTTATTTGACATAAATATGTAGAAATTTGTATTTCAGATAAATTTTCTTTCAAAATATTTGGTACTTTATGCAATGTAAAAGTAGTTTTTTTCTTAGTATAATTTTAGTAAAAATCTAATGCCTACCACATAAGTATTTAAAAATTCTTCTAGAATGTCTCTAGAAAAACTTCATTTTACTACCATAAGTTACATTTTTGTGTCAGGAAAAAATATTAATCTTCATGTAGAGTTTTATGTTTTATTTGAAAGACATGCAAGTGTTCTACTTCCATGTTTTTATGTTTTCAATATTATAAGACATAATCAATTTTTACCACATATATTAAGTATTACACTGAAATGTGTTTGTTGGTATATTTAAAAATAGAATTCCATGGCCTTACAACGTGAAAAAGCTTCAGGAAGTAGTGGGACCATCCATCAGGTAGGACCTAGTTAGGTGGGGTTTTATTTTCTTTAATGTACTTACCTATTTTTTACCTCTAGCTCGAAATGAGTACCAATTTTTTTCCACTCGGCCTCCAGGGCACTTTGTTTCCCATTAAGCACTGTAGAAATTTAGCTTAAGTACTGCACTCTAAAAGGTATGTTTCTTAAGTAGACATAATAATATATTTCTAAACCTTTCCCCTGCATTAGTCTCATCCATGCACCTGACTAAATCGTCTCACTGTGAAATTGATTACTTGGGCAATGAGGCGGCACCTAATCACTGATATGCTATGCAAAGATAGGGCCCTGTCCCGACACAGTGCAGTTATATTGAAGTTATTTTGTATTTTTCATAATTCTAGAGCTACACAACATAGGCAAACATTATTCCAATTCTAATATGCATATAACTAATGAAATAGTTTTGCTCCGTTTCATTGCAGAAGGAAACCTCAAATATGGATACCCATAAATTGTTTAGTAAAGTTAAAAAGACTTAGGAAACTCTTGCTTAAGTCTATGTTAGGACTTGTCACATACTGATCTACACGGCTTGTGTCAAAAAGGAATCTGCAAGTGTGCTCGTGCATATTCAGCAGTGTGAAAGTATACTTTTAAAGGCTGAACTTAAGAACTGGGTATAATTCAGACGTCTATCTAAAAATAAAGCATAATAAAAGGGGCCCATGCTTTTCTCATCTCTTAAAATGGTACATGTGTCAATCTTAATACTGTAATTAAATTGTGCTTTTAAAACATTCACCGGGATCAGGTTTCTCTGGGAAGATATTGAAAGCCTAAAAAAATTATGAGACGTTTCCCAGGCCTTTGCTGTCATCCCTTCCATTGGCTGAAATTAGTCTCATGTTTCATCCATTTATTTTGTAGAGATTTAATCAGCCTCTTTGGAAAATATGACAACTTTGAAGAGAATAAAAATTATCATGCAAAAACAATAAAATTCATTCTATGCAGCTGTATGTATAAATTTTGCCTTAATATGTAATGCCAAATTGAGTATTAACTTACCAATGAAGAGGCATCTCCTAGGAGATTGTCCTAAATTTCAGCTTTTTTAATTTATCAGCAAGTATATAAAGTGTTCATTTCTCTTAAAATTGCCACTTATGAATCTTTTATACCTTGATGTATGAATGAACAGTTAAAATAGTTCCTTAAAATGGGCTGGTAATAGAAAGAGAAACAAAAGCAAAGTATTCTTTTTGGTTTAATACAGGGTAAGTTTAAGATAAATTTATTTATTTATTTATGTATTTGACTTAAAAAATCAACTTTCATTATATCATATATTCCAAATTAACATAATTTACATTATGAAATGACCAATTATTAAAAGAATCAATGAGTGTTTTTATTTCTCTGATGGTCTGGTATTTTTTTTATAGTTTGTTTGTCCAAATTAGGATCCAAACATGATAATATATGTTACATTTGGCTGTTGTATCTCTCAAGTATATTTTAATGTATTGAGTTTACAATCCCTCAATTTTTTTTAATATTTATTTGTTTATTTATTTATTGAAACAGCAGCTCACTATGTAGTCCAGGCTGGAATCACAACATTCTTCCTACCTCAGCCTTGCAAGTGCTGAGATTAAAATCTTGTGCCCAAACTCCCAGGTGAGGTAATTGTTTTTCTTTTAAATTAGTAAATCTAAAAATGGTTTTGAAAAGAAGCATTATTTGAGGATTATTTTATTGCTGAGTATTAAACGGCTACACACTTACTTTCTTGCAATGGCACCCAATAATTATCTCATAGTTTTCATAAATCTGAAAATGTGGATGTGTTCAGCTGGTTCCTGTTTTGTTTCCTATGAACCAAATTCAAAATGTTGGTAAGCTGATTTCTTCTTTTGAAACTCTGAGGAAGAGTAATTTTCCAAGCTTTTTGAGGATGGTGGCCCAAATCAGGACCTGGTCATTGCAGGACTGAATGAAATCCCTACCTCCTGGTCATATGAAGCACAGTGAGTTTTTTGGTTTCAAAAATGCTCCCTGCATCCTCTTTTATAGGGTTCTCTCCCTTTCAAAGACCAAAATGGTATAGAAAATCCTTGTCACTCTTCAAGCTTTGTTTTCCTTTTCCATCAATAGAGACAAACTACTCTGGTTTAGAAGAGTTCCTATGATTGCATTAGTGTTACAAGAACAATTTCTCTATTTTATGGTCAACTCCATCGCAATCTTTTCTGCATGTGCAAAATCTCTTTTGCCACTTAAGAAAATGTTTTTAAAGGACAAAGGCCTATGGGTAAACGCCACAGGGGACATTTACAATTCTGTTTAGTACAAGCAAATATATTTCCTCATAAATTCAGTATGCAAGTAAAATGTGTTACAGAATTACAAATTTATCATGTATATTTTTCACAACATTAATAAATTTCCATTTCTCTAAGAGGCAATTCTCCATTTGCTATTCTTTAGGTGAGGTTTTTCCAGTTATTTTATTAATATAATTAGCATTAGTATCATTAATAATTGCACATACATTAGAGAAGTTATGTTTCACTGTTTTCTCATCTTTTGGCTAAGTCACAATATAAGTTGATATGTGCAAGTTGATAGCTTTAAAGACACAAAATTAACATGAATATAGCTCAGTGGCACAAGCACCTGCCTGGCAAGTGTAAAAGTCCTGAGTTTGATTTCCAACACAAAGAAAAAAGAAAAAAACAAGGCTAAGTATGGGCAGCAGAAACATGGCCACAAGAAGTTATTGAATACAAATACCTAGGGATAAAAATGCAAAATTTCAGAATATATTGCTATCTGCATGACTGTCCGTAACAAGTTCCCCCCACAAAATCTGCCATCAAAGATAGAATGAACACAATTGCTTCAAAAATACCAAACCTGGGATTGGTGCGATAACCGAGCTAAGCACCTGCTTAGGCAAGCACAGGGATGAGGTTCGATCCCCTGCACTATAAGCTGTGCCAGCCCCACCCCCGGGGCATGCTGAGCAGGTCACTGAGACTGGGCAAGGTGTTGCACACTGTAATCCCCAAACTGGGGAGGCTAGTAGGAGGATCACTAGGAGTCTGGGCTGTGCAGTGAGGCCCGGTTCCAAACACATCCAAAAATAAATAAATAAAATCTGATCAATTAGCTTGTGAGACATTTAAGATCACTCTTTCATTTCTGAATCCCAGAGGACCAACATTAAAAAAATAATACAATGTAGTAAGCACAGTTTTCTCTCCAAAAATGTAGGCTTGACTTTAAAAATAAGGACAAGAAATAACACATTTGCATACAAAGAGCATCTGAAATATTAACTACTGGTGCCACTGTAATTATAAAGAGCAAAGTTGACCCTTATCCCGATTTTCTGCAGCACCCACATTTCGTATCCTGTGGTGTTTCCGACTTACCAGCCAATGGCGACATGGAAATTCTTCTGTTTCAGATCTCATTGTTGTCATCTTCTGCAACTTTAATTTATATCAGTCTAGTTTTTGATAAGATATTTCCTTTAAGATGTGCATAGCTACCCTGAAATGGAATGACTATCTGGTTTTCTGAAGTCAAGAGCCAGTCACAGTTTGTAACATCCCCTGCACATCATAGAATGCTAAGTACAAATGGCTGAGGCTGGATCCAACCATATACACTCTTCATTAAGTGAATGCTAAGCTGTTGCCTCCCCAGTAGGAACTTGGACTATGGCCACTGTCAGGAACCGAGTAGTACTATGCAGAAATCTTCAGCCACAACTGAGTGATGACCTCTATATTTTATTTTAAGAAACTATAAAATTTTAAGAAACTATAAAAGTACATTGGGATACAAGGAATTATTTTTTTATTATCCAAATATGAGTCTGATATCTGATTATTGTTATATTTGCTAATTATTAGTTCTGTATAATTAAGTCACAATTTTACTTAGGATAATTATATGATAATCTTAAACAATTCATTTTATATGATTCTTTCCAAAAAGAGATAATTCCGCTTACCATCTTTTTCCCTTTTTTCCTCTCATTATCAGGGGTGATTTAGGCAATGCTTCCTAGAGTCACATGTAGCAGAGTGCAAAGTGTTAGTGCACTGGAGAACCGAAGGATCCATTCTAGGGCTTTGAGACCATGACGATGTCCGGTGCAAGCTCATGTCAGAGGGACAAAGATCTGTAACCAGAAGATGTACACAGGAGAGGCCCAACGGCCAGTGCTGGGAATTCACTCCTGTGTGCCAAAATGACAAAGGATCTAAACCTGAAGGCTGAAGCATCTTCCCAGGATTGAGAGATGATATCCAGATGATAAGGATGAGGGGGAGGGAGGGGAACAGGAGGCTGAGGACAGGGGAAGGGAAGAGGGGGAGGGGAGCACGGAAGCTCTTTCAAAGAAAAACATGTAAACTGTCAAAGGCAAGCAGCCACAACAAAGCGCCTTGGACAAAGCGCTGCTGAAAGCCTTCCCTCCTATTCTCCTTTTGTGTCTTTCGGACTGTGCCCCCCTCAGTGGCTCTTTCAGACCAATTCAGTGGCCTGCTCCCCACACAAACTGACAGTGGATCAATGATCACAAGGGTAAAATGCCTTCCCAAATAAATAAAATATAGGCTGCATGGAGTTCAAAACTACACAACCCTATACATTTTTATTACACTTCCTCACATGTTTTCTCTTCTATATTTAGTTTTCCACTCTATCTAAATGAGGTTGTCCAAATGAAATTTTTTTTTTTGCTTTTTTTTGTAGAATTGGGGCTTGAACTCAGGCCTTTGCACTTGCCAGGAAAGCGCTTATTCTACTAAGCCAACTCCCTGGCCCCTAAGCCAAGATTTATAACTCCGTTCATCACCTCATCATTTTGTTGCATTTACTGCACTTAGTATCTGCTCTTATCATTTTACAAAATGACTCACGAATGTGATCCCATAAAAATACACATTGTTCAATCGAATCGATGCATTTTAATTCTTATTTAATCTCTCAGAAGTATGTTACACCTCAGGCATGTACTACTACATACTCCTTTCCCCTTTTTACTTATGATTCAAAGACACCAAGGTTTCTTTTTTACTTTTTTCTAAACTCCCTTTACCAAGCATTCTCACTGTATCAGTCCTGTTTTTCCAGTTGCCCCCTCAATACTAGGGTTCTCTCGAGTTCCATTTTCAAGGACAGCTTTCCCAAGATCCGTGCGAGGTCTCCTACATGCGCAAGGAGCACAGTTACTGCTTGCTCAGGTGCTTAGAATCATCAGATCTAAGCCTTACTTTTTTTATCGCATCTTCTCTGGAGAAATAGAGATCAAGGTCAGCCATATGCTTCACTGGGGCCACTTCAAAATATGATACTAATATTTATCATGATCTAAAATAAATAAAAGATGCACATTTAACTACTTCAATCTTTCAGTTGCAGAGGTAAAAGGAATTGACATAAAAATTTAAATCAACTCAAACAGAAAATTTAAAAGCATTTAAAATGGAAAGGAACATTAAATAATTTGAGCAAACAGGTATTTGTTCATTATAGAAGATGAATGGCACCTGCGAAACTAACAAACAGTTGGCTGCCGAATGGAAACAAGATTGACAAGACATGTTTATGTTAACAAAATAGTGTCAGAATATCAGTTTCAGTCCCGGTGAACTTTGATTCATGTGATTTAAGAGGAACTACCACATTTCAATATCACCTCAGGACACTCACTGTAAGAAAATGTCCTGATTTAAATATTCATGTTATAAATACCTAAATAAAAAAGAAGTATGATACAAAATAAACCTCAGCAAATTGTCCAAGCAATGGCCGTGACTCATCCACATGGCTGACACTGACAAAATTTCTACAATCTGAGGTAGAGGATCTCAGGATAAATCCTGAGGGGACTTCACTGACCTTATCAGACCCAAAAGCTACAACTCTTGTTGCATAGGTTCTGCTTTACCTTGATCTTAACCATCCAGCAGAAAAGGATAAAAACGAAATTTAAGAAGTAAAGCCATGCTGTTATGCTGAGCTGTAGGGGACTCAGGTCAACTATTTCTGACATTGCCAGTCAAGCAGAAAACCCAATACTATTATGGACTACTGGACTCTTTTAGAATATTTTGCTGAGTTAACACACATATTAAATTCAAATAATGGAACTAAAGAAAAAAGGGGATACAGTTGGATGTCCATTTTGTATCTGTGTATTCAAAATGGTTAGGATAGATGTATAGTTACATTCTCTTAAAGAAAAGAATGATTTGTTCTAATGGTGTTTGTAAATAGGATCTCAAGTCCGCATCTTGTACAGCAATTAACCACTGGGAAAAATGTATGCAATGTGTTAATTATTGAGACTGTCCTACTAATTTGGTTTGAAACTGTCTCATTGCTATTATTATGGAGAAAAAAACCCAAAAAATAAAAATAAGAATAATTTGTTCTTCTTCTCAAAAAAAAAAAAAAAAAAACCCAAAAAGAAAATAAAGCTCAGTTCAGTTAGAGGAAAATGTTGTCGTGATGCTGATCAGAGAGGCAGCTTAGTGTTTCTCAGTAGCTATGTTATCATGCCTGTCTGTTGCTTATTATGGCAGCAGTACTTAAAGAAGAAGAAAAGCACATTAAATATCTATTGAAAATTTAAAAAGAGGCACATTAAAATTTTACAATGTTAACTTTGGCAAACAGTAATTTGTGAATTGAAACATGCTCTACAGCAAGTAGTTTGGTACTAGAAGAAGCCCAAGAGAAGACTTTCAAGAGAGGATGAAGCACTAAGTTTGGTAAACATTTAATTGGCTAGAGTGTGGCAGCAGTCTTATTTGGATAATTTCCAGGTTGAGTCTCTAGTTAGGGGTTTGTGACTCTAAGTAGTGATAGCTAGTAGTTAAAGATTAGTTGGAAGACTTTGATTTCCTATGCTAAAATTTCATTTTCCTAAAATATATCTGTTAGCATTGAATCATCTTCAGTTTACCTACTGGGAAAACTTCAATCTAATGACCTTCTAATTAATTACTCTAATGCAAATCAAAGTCAGATAGAAAATTATTTGTAGTCCAAAATCTCACTGTGGGAGGTTATCTAAAATATAAAATTAATCTTCCTTTTATTTATAAATTAGTGGTACAGAAATTATGATTTATAAGACATCGTTCAATTAATGGCATCCAATAATTTTTGGAAGATTTCATGTCATGACTGTACATAAGTGATTAATTTTTATTTGTCTTAAAATTAATTTTTAGACCTTAAATGTACTGTGACAGTGAAAATAACAGAACTTAAGAAAATCATGATTGTTCTTTCTATTGACTACATTTTAAATATCAATCCACTCAAATGTAAAATAGTCATATTTTGGCAACTAATGAAGAAAACACAAAAATAATGGAGGTCTAAAAATTTAGAATTTTGTAAAAGAATTAAATCTTTGCCTGTATAAATTTTACTTGACTAAAGAAACAAAAAAATTTAAATGAAATCAAAAATATTGCAGAAATACTTTGATTGTGTAGTGGTTAGTACTCTGCATTGTGAAGTATTGCAAAATATTTTTTAAAACATGTCATTTTGTGATTTTGTAGCTAGTGTTACATTCTACTCTTTTAGAGATCTACAGGTTTTCTCAAAATAAATACATTTAATTAATTCTACTTTGTGAAGGAGCCAAGACCTAAAATCATGATCTTTCATGCTGTCATGGAAATGTCTAATTGTTACTTTTTAAACACAAATTAAATTTTCTCATATGCTCAATTTAAGTATCATCTAATTTTCTCCTCTATGGCCTTTTGCTTAAGGAGTAATTACATTGCTGACATTTTTAATTAAAACGGTGCTATCTATTTTAAAAGCATTAAGCTTGCCATTGATTTTAGACCCTGTATAAAATTTTGGTTGTTGAATCTGTATACGTGCCTTAATAATCTATTAACCTTATAATTATTGTCAACAAACTAAATCCTGTATCATTCACATGAAAATTTCATTTTTGTTCATCAACACTAACACTAGGAATTAAGATCTCAAGGGCTGAGGAGGTAACTCAGTGAGAAAGGTTTTCTCTGGTATGGGTGATGCCCTATGTTTGATGCCAAGGTAAAAAAAATGAGAAAAGGGAAAACAAAACAACAAAAAACACACAAAAAGATAGTTAAGATCCTTATAATATTGAACAGATTTTTATAATTATTACTGTTGACTACTAATGAAGAAAATTACTTAATAATTTAATTTATAATTGGAAAGTCATAAACTTTCATATTTTTAAATTCCTTCAAGTGATAAAATATAATCTAGGATTCATTATATATTATTCCACATTTTGGAGAATTTTCAAAATCTTATAGAACAGTGGATGCCTACCACTCACGAAAAATATTGCAGAAGATGGGAGTACCAGGGAGGCTGCTGCCAGGCAGAGCAAAGGGAGGGAAGGTGGATCTCAACTGAATGGAGCCAGCATTTAAGAGATGGAAATCTCAGTGTGCAGAGGAATCTCAGAAGTCTCTACTTGAGATCGAAGTGGAAATTTAATCATCAAGTCAATAATAAAATTTCACTCAGAAAAATACTCGAACAAAGGCTTGGCAACCTTAATGTAAGTTCTAATTCTATGCATATGAATCCATGTTAGACAATGAGGAGTAATCATGATGAACTTATGGTTGTTACATACAACTTGGCTATGGTTTCAAATATTACCATATATTTTATTTATTCCACAGTGAATATATAATCTCAACAGTCATGCATTAAACCAATAAAATGAAAATATAGTTCTCACATTTATATACTATATAATACTATATAATATAATAGAACTATTATATAATATATAATAGAAAGTTCTAATACTTTAGAACAAGTATACTTGTAGAAGGAATCTCTATAGTTTTCTACTTACACTCTTTGTAATATATTCTTTGTTTTTAAAAGCAATTTTACATATCTGTGTGAAATGTATATCCCAATACATCATCAGCATCTAATCATAAACTTAATCTAAATACTACTTACTTACTTAATAAGTACCTAATACTACTTATGTTTAAACACATAATCACCCAGAAAAGGATGTTCTAGCTCAAACTTATATCTTTGATGAGCTAATAAGATTTTTGAAGCACGATGCTTCATTTTCTTAGTCTTTATTTAACACAACACAAACTTGACTTTCCAGAAATTGTTTGGATGATTTAATTTTCTCCACTATCAAGAAGTTAGATGTATTCTGTGTAAGGCTGGGTACTAATGATGATTTTTCACACTATGAAAGATTATAGGTGGTGATATGTTTCCAATGAGTTAATTTTCTGTCTTAATTTGAGCAAATGCTCATCTTTTTGCAGCCCTAGGCATTAACCAGTGGGTGGAATTTAATGATGAAAGTAGCAGATGTTATTAATGCAAAACCACATCAGCTATATCAAGTTCCTACTTAGGAGATATGATAGTTGGGAAAGCAGAGAGCTTAGAGGCTTTTTAAAAACTAATCAGTGTATTCATATTGACAAGATGTAAGCAAATTTATTCCTTATCGAGGAATCTTTAGAAATGTTGATGAGAAAGACAGAAAGAGTACAAACAAAAATATTGAACATAACACCCACAAATCAATATTTAAATGAAAATTTATTTCTTGAACTAATTAAGAATGATATTCCTGAGAAATTGCTACTTTTTGAGGATTAAAATGAAATAGACTCTGATAATGACGCAAACTAGCTAAGAAAAAATCTAGTTCTCTCTCTCTCTCTCTCTCTCTCTCTCTCTCTCTCTCCATATATACATACATATATATATATAATATGCAATAATCATTGCATATTATTAAATATATTTCCAAAGTTTGGGGAATTTCATACATATATGTTTCCTTTCATATATATATATATATATATATATATATATATATATATATATATATAGAGAGAGAGAGAGAGAGAGAGAGAGAGAGAGAGAGAAAGAGAGAGAGAGTTTTTTTTTCTTTTGGTGGGCGGCTCAGCCCATACTGGTGGTGGAGCTGGTAAAGCCCATGGTGAAGGGGATTGAACTGAAGTCCCTGTGCTTTGCCTAAGTTTGCCTAAGCAGGCAGTTTAGACTGCTGAGCTATCTCACTGGCCCCTCCAGTTCTGTATATTAATTAACAAACTTGTTGGACATATTTTTAATGTACAAAAATATTTCCACTTTGGCAAATAGTATTTCTTTGCACAGGTATAAATTTGTATAGAGAGTTTAATGTAGATTACATTTTGAATACTAGTTATGATGTTTGTAAATATAGACCTGAATGCACATGGGGCATATGCTCTATTCTATGTTGAAAAACTTTCATGGACATAAAAATTGTGAAGCCAGAAAAACTTCTATTTAATTATTTTACTTATATAAATATTTAGTCACTAAATTAAAAAATGAGGAAGCCTAGAGTAAAATTGTGTAATTTATGTTATTTTCTTTTTTATGCTTAATAATTTTAATGCACATCCCCATTATCTTATTTTTTTCTTCGTACTATGATAAATTACCAGAGACATCATAGTCATAAACAAAGTGAATTTCCTTCTCCCAGTTCTTGAAGCTGGGCAGCCCAAGATCAAGTCACTAGCAGGTGTGTGATTTGGTGAAGGATGCTGTGTGCTTTCCAGGTGGCATCTAAGGTTCACATTCCCACATATGTAGCTGGGTCAGTTGTACAAGCATGCAGCTGAGGCGCTGGCTTTGCTGCGTCTGTCTTTGCATACAGACTATCATTTTCCTTGGGTTTGCCTAGAGATGGGCCTCTATCCCTGGTTTCTTTCTCTTATGTGGCAATTTTAAGGTTCTTCCATGCTGTTCCTCTTTCCTGGTTTTGACTACCAATGTCAGCTTTCCTATTTGATTAAACCCAAATGATGCAACTGTTACTGTATGGTGCATTTGCATTGAGTTTCTTCCATTTCACATTGCATATCTGCTTTTTTAAGGAAAACTTAAAAGTCACCTATCTATTTAATTCTGTAGCTGATCATCCGAATCAAGGCATTAGAGATTAATGGAAAATATAAAAGCTTGTTCTCTCTCACAATTGAAATACATTCACCTCAATGCATTTAAAGATATATTTGACTTTTAAGTGTTTTCTTACCCTTTGTAATTCGGTTGGAAGAAGAATGTGAATTGTCAAATTTGTATAATTAATAGATAAGATTAAAGAAACAAAGACAAATCAAAAACATTTTCCTTTTGGTAATTGATAAATTTAGGCAATTTCACAGAATTTTTGTTATGTACAAATTTTCTTTCCTTTCATAAACAGAATAGTTTGAAGTTAAAGGATCAAAAGATACAATACTTTACTTCAGTATGTGATTGTCGAAAACTCAATACAGCAATGACAAATCTACAAATGGTTTCTTCACCCAGGGTATTGCTGAGAGAAAGGATTAAAGAAATACATTTTATTTCTTTTCTTTCTTCTAAAGTATAAGCTAGCTACTGAGATAGAATAAAGCTTTAGCTCTGTTTTTTGGACAATACTGTAAAACTCTTATCTAATGTAAATTGCTATTTAATAACCTTTTCTCATTCCTGTGAGAAGTTTGTGTTTTATAAAATCAATTTCTTGCACCAGCTCTAAAGTTAGTTTGTGTTCTATAAATTTTCTTTTCTAAAATATTATATTTTCTTTCTCACTTCTGCTGTTATTGCTTATCTCACTTGTCTTTCTCAGTATTTCCTTCATGCTCATTTATTTATCAGACTAATAATCATGAATTCAATCTTTCATTTATTCATCATTGTGGAATCACAACTCTCTCGATCTTTCACGTTTGCACTATGAGGCCCCTCAAAAAAGTAGGATCTGCGTATGCTAGAGAAGCACTTTCCCAACAGTAAGGCGTTCATCCCTTAATTTCAAAATAAAGAGGGGTTTTTTGCTTTGTTTTTGAAAGCTAGAAAATAAGATTTCAAAGTGTTCAAGAATAATCTAGGATTCATTGCATATTATTAAATATATTTCCAAAGTTTGGGGAATTTTCAAACTCTTAGATTAGAGGCTACATAGAATTTTATTCATGAACGGTAAAAACAACAGAAGACAACAAAATCTTTTTTTTTTTAATTAGACTCCTCCAGCTATGTCCTTTGTTATTTTTGGAATGATTTCTAAGTTTTTTGCTCAGATTCAAAGACTTTCTAATTACATAGGCATAAGCAGCCACACAGGTAAGATTGGTGTTGTAAGGTTGCTGCTTGTAATTTGAATATAATTTCTAAAAACAAACAAGCGAAAACGAAACCACCATGTACAAAGATACCTATCGGGCTGTTTTCCCAGCAAGCATTTTCTATAAATATACCTCATGGCATGTAATCCCTCCCATGAAAACTTTATTTCTTAACACAGTGATTTCTAATAAGTAATTAGCTGGCACTATTATGCATTTTCTATTCTAGAAAACATAAGAGAAAATCGCGAATTATCGCTAGGGCATATTATTGTACTCACATTCTTATTAGCTTTTTGAATATTAGACACATAAATTAATTTCATGTATCAGTATGTGTAAGCTACAGTAGAGTTATTTTCTTAAACGCAATTCTGAGTATTGCTATGAAGATATTTTGTAGATGTGATTATCACACAAAACCAGTTGACTTTTAAGTAAAGAAGATAATTCTGGATATCATTTGTGGGCCTCATTGACCCATTTGAGGATATTTTGAAAAGCAAACCTGAGATTTTTTAATAGAAGAAATTTGCCATGAAAAGATAACACCAGTGCTTAAATTTAAAGACTCTTCGTCTACCCTAGAGCTGTTGGCCATCATAAATTTTTGAACCAATCATTTGCAATGAATGACTTAATGGGCATGTTTGAACATTCTTTAAGATTTGCTTATATATTCACTTACATATTTAAAAGACATGTTCTATACATAATATATTTAATTATATGCTTTTATATATAAATGTGTAAAATACATTATATAGATACAAAATGTTTTCCATGTTTTATAAATCATGTGAATATTTTATATACATATCAAAATCTGACAAATTTTAATTTCTTAAACATGAAAGGATTAATAATTATAAAAACTGTATTTTTATACATGTATAAATGTAATTTACATTCCTTTTGTTTCTCTAGTGAATCAACAACCTTACCTTACTATCTCTTTCTTTCTCGAATTTCCTTTTCTCACTGGCTCCGCTTCTGTACTATTAAAATTTCCTGGACAAGGTTATTGCTGATATCTAGTTAAAGGGAATATGATTTGGTGATATTTGGTTTGGCTCAGTGGGAGCAGGTCTTACAGAATTTGTCATCAGATTAATGTACGCGGTGGAGAGATAACAAAAAAGCTTAAAAGAAAAATACCAAAAGTCCCAGAATTTTAAAAATTCCATACACATCTTATATTTCAGTGTATCTTTTTAGGGATTTTTATTTATAAAATTAAAATTTCAATGAATAAGTACAAAACAAATCTGAATACCAAAAATTAAATTTCAAACTAATGCAGACTTATAAGAAATGTATTTTGATCACTTATAAGGTAAAAAACTTTCTAACTTCACTATAAATATTTTATTTTATTTTGTTATTTTTTATTCTCTTTTTCAAAATTTTATTGATAAACAGCAATGAGACAGTTTCAAATCAAATCTGAAGTACAGTTGCAACAAATAATACACTGCATATATTCTTCTTAGTGGTTAATTGCTGTACAAGATGCGGACTTTAGATCCTATTTACAAACACCATTAGAACAAATCATTCTATTCATTAAGAGAATGCAAGTATATATCTATCCTAACCACTTTGAATACACAGATACAAAATGGACATTCATCGGTATACCCCATTTTTTCTAAGTTCCATTATTGAATATTATAGGTGTGTAAACTCAGCAAGATATTCTAAAAGAGTCAAGTAGCCCATAATAGCATTGGGTCTTCTGTTTAACTGGCAATGTCAGAAATTATTGACCTGAGTCCCCCACAGCTCAACATAACAACATGGCTTTACTTCCTATATTTCGTCTTCATACTTTTCTACTGGATGGTTAAGACCAAGGTAAAGCAGGACCTGTGCAACAAGAGTTGTAGTTTTTTGGTCTGAGAAGGTCTTCACTATAAACATTTAAATTTTATTTCATGAGGATATTCAAGTACTTGAGGCAAAATTTTTAAAAAATTATAGTACTTTCTGTTAACTTTATTTCAATGTATTGTACAGTATCTTTAATCTTTTAACAACTATCTTTTTTCATTTTACATTGTTATTTCCTTCCATTCCTAATTTCACATTCAAATGGCATATTCTTTAAAGTTAAACTCTTCCGTGCTAGCTCACATTAACACAGAAGAATACCACACACATGTTAATGCACACATAAGCTTAGTGCTGAAGGTAAGAGGTAAAAATACAATGGTGATAGCTGGTGAAAAACTTCGTGTTAGGTCATGACAGAGCAGAAAAATAAACAAGCACAAGTGAGAAGGAGAGATCTGGAATGAGAAACTTAAAACAAACCCACTTTCTTCATGACTAACCCAATCTCACATGAAGCATATAATTCATGAGCCATTATAACCTAATCATCTCATGCACATATAGCTAATTACTAGGTGTCACTATGGCAGTTAACTTTCAATATGGTTTTAGAGAGGGTGGCAGTGCCCTACATTCTTGGGAAAATACCTGCAGAGCGTATTTCTGGTTCTTTTTCTGTTATACCATGGGTGGAAGTAGTCTTGTGCTCAGCAGAACTATAGATGCTATTTGACACAATCACCTGCACTACCCTACACTCCATGTCATCCAGTGATCAATTACAGTCATGTAAACCTACCTGTCATCATTGAGTAACTGAACTCACAGCGTTCTGAAACAAAATCTTTGCTGAGGAACCTTATTTAGAATTGTCCAGCCCCTGACTCTGTTTCTCTGTCTCTCTCTGTCTTTCTGTCTTTCACCTTGTTCCTTGCTGTGGTACAGAACAAAATGAAGAGCTGTGGTCCTCAGTTTGTCGGTAGCATCCAAAGCATGTTCTTTGTAAGTGATTCTCCTGTTTGCATATTGACTTACTTTCCTTCCTTTCTCCATTGATTTCCTAACATATCCGTAATTAGTTGAACACCACTTAAATAAATGTAGTATGTTAGTGAATGCAAGAGGAAACATTAGGTCAATGTGCAAGTGGGAGTTTACAGACTCTGACTGAAATGGTCCTCCAGCTTCTACAGCTCTTGAGGCTAGAGGTGTACTTCCAAGATCTCTAAACCCTTAGGGAATTTGTACTTAAATTTTCTCTTTAGTTACACATATTTAAACTTCAGAATCTTTAAGATTCAATCATATAGCTTGTGAAAAAGAAGCAATCATTTTTTAAAATAGAAATCCAATGTAAGAAGAGGAGTCCAAAGTTCAAGTAAAAATCTTTTTAATACATTTATTTTAGAAATATTAGATTGGTGGATACTCTCATGTTTTTGTACTAAACAGACCTGCATCTTTACACTTTGATTTTACATCAATACAAATAATTGTATGAATGAGAGAAATCAGGGTTTTATTGTTCAGAGAGATTTGAAAAGTCATCTAAGTGACACTATCTTACTAACAAGAAACTCAAGCTAAGGAATCACTTAATATCGTATGTTGGGTTAAAGCTACAGTGAGGAATAAATATTCAGCCTTCTTATCATTAGGACATACTTGCTGTAATGCTATTCTGCTATTATGGCTTCCTATTTTCATTTTAAAAATTATATAGTAGTATATGTATTATGCATATGCATTGTAAATGTAAATATACAGGAAGAACAAATTTAGATATATGCCTTAGAGATTGAATTAATAAAATTGTGAAATATAGTTATTTGTATAATATTCTCATCAATATGTGTATACAAGGGATAATCAAAATATATAGTGAATGTTAAACGTATGTTGCAGCAAAAGCTTTCTTGCCATTAACCCTCCCTTACTGTGAAGAGGCCGGCTCGTAAAGCCATAGCTGTGTGGCACGATCCATCTTATCCACACTAAGTCTGGCACAGTTTGACTTTTGGCTCTTCTTCAACATCCCACTGATCATGAAAGAGGTACTTTGGGTCGACTGAGGATACCAAGGCAGCCTTGGCAGCATAACTAAAGACCCAATGCATGGAACATTTTGAGGGGGATTACTGACAATGCATCTGAGACAGTCGTAACATTCTTTAATTAACAGTCTCCATGCTTTCTGACAATACCTCATATATAGTAAACAATTTCCAAATCCACATTTGTTCTATAATATTTTGAAAACTGAACATTAATTTATACAATGAGGTTAATAGTGTTATGGACCATTGAAAAATAATCAACATTTTTTAAAAATAAGGAATTTATATTTCTCTGAACATAATTATCAGTTATCATTACTATCTTCTTATACCATTCTAAATATGAGTATCTAGGTTACTTTTCTCATTGCTGAGACAAAATCCCTGATATCCAGTATTAAAAGAGAAAATATTTATTTCCACTTCTAGAGGTTTCTAGAGAGCTGGCTCTCGAGCAGGGTTTCCTGGCTGAGGGACATAGCAGGACTGAAACAGCCTGTGGCAGAGCCCACAGCAGGCAGTGAGGCACCGGGCACCAGCACCAAGTCTGTCTTTCTTCTCTTCCTTTTTCAAATCCATGTAGGCTATAAGATGATTACTTGGCAGCTCCCAACTCAGGGAAGGGCTTCCGTTCTCCGCATTCAGGACTATACCAATTTCAAACAGGAGACCATTTTAGTGTCAATGTCACACACCTTAGACTTCAGTGAGCACTGAAAATTGCCACCTCTGATTTCATGAGGCTTCGGGAGGACATTTAGATATAAGGATAACAATGTGATTTATATAACTCAATAAACAAATTAGCAATATCTTCAATGTGTATTTAAAGACTAGTATATTTTGAAAGAATTGCATTGTCATATTAAATAAAGATTATCTCACTTTAGCATGACAATACAAAAGTACTTTTATTAGAATATACAAGAATCTAAATCACTGTTTTGACTACATAAATCCCAACTCTTGAAATTATTTGCTCTTTTGAACTAGATTTATTAGAGTAGATTTTAGCTTAAGAAAAATGTGAGCTGATTATAGACAATGACATTGTTCATGTGGGAAGACAACTGTCACATTTTAATGCTAATTCCAAAACTACTACTGAAGCAGAAAATAGATGGAAAAGGTAATCAAGATGGCTGAATAGCAATACAGAAAAACTACAATAAATCAACTATAGATTTAAAAAAAATCTATAGCTATCTGACTATTTTCTAAGCAGACTTTTGAAGTAATTTTTTTTTAAATTTTGAGCACATTCACATTGATTTTGATATCATTTATTTTAGGCAATTATTACCTATGGTGACATAAAATTGAAAAAAGTAATATATTGTTTTCTAGATTCATTATTGCATGTAGTAAAATAAAATAATAAACAAATAGTCGTTTTGTATTTTCATAAATATACTACATTAAAATATGTTTTTACAATCACTACATTAATTATAATTTTATAGCATCTTTCTTTATGTGCCTTAAGAATTCAAGAACCTAGGTAATTTAAATGTTAAAATGGCTCCTAATTATTTTTTGTGCTGAGACACTTTAATACATACATGTAGGTATCATACTTGTACAGGTTTGTATATAGTAATAGTGAAGTTTATGTGTTCTTTCTAAAAAATTTAGCTTAGGGGCCAGCAAGATAGCTCAGTGGACTAACGCACTTGCTTAGGCAAGCTTAGACTAGGGCAGGGATTGTAGCTCGATCCCCAACACCACTTGCTATGTCAGCCCTGCGCCCAGGGTGGGCTACGTCAGCCATAGTCCAGGCATAGTGGCTCACATCGATAATCCAGCACTGGGGAGGCTGAAGACAGGAGGATCACCACAAGTCTGAGCTGCTTAGTGGGACACTGTAATAACCAAATGCATTTAAAAATAAATACTAAATATATAAACAGTTTAGCTTTCTAGCAATGAAAGTATTACTGAGTGACAGCAATATTAGTAATAGAGATATTAATAGATTAAATCATATATAGTAGTCTATGTATGAGCTGATGACTTAAATTGGAAAATCTACTTCCCTTTATCCTTTCATACTGGACAACTGTATGAGCGTGTCAAACATTTTAAATTTATCAAATCTATACTAAAATAGCATCCTTTACTCAAAGTAATTTAAAACAGATCTAATCTGACTTTTTTTAGTCAATATCCAAATAATAATACAAAGCCACATTTTTCCTCTCCCCCATATGGATGTCACAGGAATGAATTGGTAGCTCCTGACTTTGTAACTTTCCATACTGATTTGAGGGAGACAACAAATTCACAATGGCTAGTTTTACAGACTTCCCTAAGAGATAAATGAAGATTTAGGATTATTGGTATCACTCCTTTGCAATTTTATATTATCTCACTAAGGGTGGGCCCTCCCCCCCACCTACTAACAATAACACCACTAAGAGAAAAACTGCTCCAGACAAAGATCTTCATTAGTTCAAGACCACCACCACTGTCTCAGCATCTAATTACCCCTCACCATCTTTCTCAATCAAAAATAGTGAGGTCCTAACTGCCTCTTGTTCTTTCATCCCTGTGACCAACTGGTCAAGTCAAATCCCTACTGCCCCATTATTTTATCTCTTATTCTTTCTTTCCATCATGTGCTGGAACACCTGGCAGAAGATGGGTGTGCACTGCAGAGGTCTCCCAGAGTGACCGCCTTTGTTTTTCTTTTTCTCTTTTTCTCCCTCAGCAAAGCCGACTTCACATTATCATTTTGTTTTAACTTGACTTGAACTAATTTTCTATCTTCATTTTTACAATCATTTGGTCAAACCCTTTAGGAGTGAGCATCATCTTCTAAAGTGAATCCTGGATTATTTTAATCCAAAGATTTTCATTTGGGTTGCTATTACAAATAGAATTATAAATATACAGTAATTGTGAGTTGGCTTAGAATAATGACTATGATCCTGCCTCTCTTTAGTTGTTTCTTCATGGAGTAAATATTCCAAAAGAAAAATAGGAGAAAAACATCAATCAAATTACTGAAAGAATAAAAAGAAGCTTTTAATTTTTTCTCTGAAATTGAAAAATATACTAAATTTAATATTGATTATGTTTAATATATCAGATCCTATTATTTCCTTCATCTGATCTACATGTCAAATGAGTTTTGGTATAAAAATAATTTTTCTGTACAAATAGAGAAAATATTGAAATTTCCCAAACTTCACTTTCAAGTTGTTTTATTTTGTAATTCTTTGTGTCTAATGAACAAATCACATCACTATAACAAAATTAATTCATGCTACATACAAAACTCACCCATTTTTCTGGCAACTCTTCCACTGGATTTCAAGAAAGTGCCATCAGTTTCATTATACATGAAAAGAAAAATATGTTCCTCATTTCCCCCTGCATTATTGTAAGGTCTTTCACAGACTCATTATGAAATACAATGAAAATAAAATCATATTTAATAGAAAGTTAAGCAAGTTAAATATTCTAGGGCAAAAAATCTTCAAGAGGAAATACCCTAGGGAAAGAAACTTAAGGAGGAAATAAAATCTGAAAGATATAACAGATATTGTGAAAGGGTAAGAAACTGCAAAAAAGGAAAGAACAACTGGAATGAGGGAAAGGAAAACAGAAACAAAGGA
>NW_004524682.1:9680200-9692245 GCF_000260255.1 Octodon degus | reverse complement strand
TATAACAATTGGACTGCTAATTTCTATTGGTTTATTGAAATGATTAATGCTTATTTTTATCATATTTCCATGCATATATCTGGTAATCTGAACAACTACTTTGAAGGTAATAATATGCGATATAACAACCATTGTTGATTTCCTAGCCTCTTGTTTTGAAATTCCATATCATTTTAATGTTATTTTTAAATGTTTTACTCTATTTTGAAAAAGAAACCATTATTAGATTTTTAAAAATAAGACAGACAAAACAAAATTTCATTTGAAATGTAAATATTTTGATTGTATTAACTTGCGTCTTCACCCTGAGTATGCTTCACATCGTCAGATAGCAATAATAGGTTTACTAAGAAACAACATAGATTTCTAATCTATTCAAACATTAATCTAGTGAATTCTGGGTGGGTCGAAAAAATATATTTTAAATAAAAAATGCAATATATTGATTTCTTTGCAAAGTCAATTTAGTAATCAAAAATAAAGTTCAGGAAAAAATGACAGTTTTGGTATGCAAATTTAATGGTAAAATGGAACCCACATGCCACGACCTGTCAGCCTAGACAAGAATGGTTTTCTTCTATGTGATATTTTTATGTATTTTCAATAAACAGAACCAAAAGGAATTTTTCACTGATTCATTTCATTTTATTTCTTTATTTATTTGTTATTTTGTATTTTAGGTAAGGGTCTTCAGGTTCTACAGGGCCTCACTGCACAGATCAGACTCGTAGTGATCATCCTGTTTACAGCCTCCCCAGTGCTGGGATTAGAGGCCCGCGCCACCATGCTCAGTCTCAATCTGGGTCTCAAAGTGCCATGGGGCGGGGCCGGCACAGCAGGCCCAGGATTCAAACCTGGCCCCTGAGCCTGCTTGCGGGTGCTTTTGTCTGCTGAGCTATTTGCCTAGCCCCACACTGATTCACTTTAAAATGATTTATTTATTCTTACTTGTTTTAATGTTATGTCTGGCATATTTTTATGATACATTATATATTGAGACAAATATTAATGTTTGCAGGTAAATATTTATACGCAATAGATGATCACAAATCTTTTGTAATGGTTGCATGCGTAGTCACAAAATTATGAAGCCCCTTTTTATGGCTGTTTGCCTTTCCTCCTTGTTCTCATAGTGCTTACAGACCCTTTCTCTATCAATAACTTCTGCCTTGTTGCCCAAGGCCTTTTCTAATACTTTCCTTTTTTATGGAATGATGCTCTTTATTTTCCCCAACAAGAACATAAGCCTATAATACAACAAATTTGAATGTTTAGCACTAAATCTGTGGGATCCGGTAAACTAGTAAATATATAGTGAAAGTACCTTGAAAGAATGAGCTGTACATTTTCGAATTTCGAAGAGGAAATGCAAAAGAACAGTGATGCATAAGAGAAGGAAGCACACCGACTGTTCAGTTAGTTCATTAACAGAGATATTTAGGGCTAAAATAGTGATTTTAATCCGTAGTTCATTAATATTCAAATAGACCTAAAGGTACTTTTGGGCGATGCCATTGAAAGGAAACAGAAAAAAATGTTACCTGTTTGCCAAGGGCGAAAGAACTGTTCAACAGAAGCGGTTCTGTAGGCCTTCATTTTGTGTCCTGATTCTTATGACAAGAACTGTGAAGACAGATCTTTCAAAGAGAAGTGTTCAAACTACAACCCAAAACCCACTTAATTACCACCAGGTATCATCCCTGCAACTAAGCCTGAATCCTGAGGTTTTCGGTGGAGGTAAACAAACTCATTCATTAACATATTTTTGTCTTAAAAGAAAAATACATAATGTGCACTATAGATTCACCACCACTGGACTAGAACTAATAGTCAAATTTATTCACTCTATTTTATAAAGAAGAAAACTAGTTGACTAAATTATACAACCTGCATATTTTCATAGGTCCTGTAGTGAATTTATTTTTTCTTAAAGAAAAAACTGAAACCAAGTTTTGTCTAACAGAGAACCTAACTTTGAATATAGCTTGCAGAAAAACTATAGATGTTGTTATACAAGTTTTAAAATAGAACCAAATGTATATATTGGTCATTATTTTTTCAAAAGGCAGTTTACAATACTTTTTTCTGAGAAAAAAATAATTATAACCTATACTATATCCATGAGTTGATTCATCTAATTTATATCATAAAAAATCAATACTTTTCTACAAGTTAGGTATTTTCACTCATGAGTTAAGCTTATTTTTTGTCAAATTTCTTAGCTTACATTATCAAAATTATTCTATAGAAAATTCATTTTTTATGTTTAGTACAGGGATTGGAGAGAAAGCTAAGCAGCATGAGCACCTGCCTGGCAAGGGCAGGATCCTGAGTTCAATCCCTACTACAAAAAATTTTAAAAAGTATTCCTTCTATTCCTGAGTACAATCATTATTTTTCTATCTCTATTTTAATTGTTGTTATCATCGCTTTTTAAAAATCCCAAATCATTCACTCCACTTAGTTCATAATGTCAGCATATGTCTAGTTATGATATTTGACTCAGCCATTTTTTACCTGATCTTTTACTTACTATTTTCTATAAAGTTAAAAGTGGGATAATCCCAATTAAAGAAAACTTAGTGAACAATGATCTCATACTACAATAAAGAAATTAAAAATACCTCTCTGTTAAAATAAAAAGGGAGGAGATGTTTATTTCTAGCTTGTAAAAAAAAAAAAAAAAAACAGAAGAAAAACAGGTTATCATGTGGAAAGGTGGACAAAATTTCGAACATTTAGGCTTTATAGATGATTTTAAATTATGTGTCTCAATAAAATCCTTTAAAATCCACCATGCACTTTACAATGGTCACCTGCACTGAAGTGAAGACAATGTACCAGAAGCAGCTCCTAAAAACTAGCATAATATTAACTTGGAAGCTAGAAGTAGTTAAAACAAACATGATCATGGATAATCTAAAGTGGTAGAGGCAAGACTGAGGAAGAAATACATCTCATAAAGAGCTTTGTAAGACACAAAATTAATAAGAAAACATGAGAGAAGAACTTGAATGTAATGGTGAGAAACAAAAAGGGTTGCAATTGATATTTGAAAACTTTAAAACATTGATTTCATAAAAAATGAGAGTAGAATAGTGACTACCAGCTACTGAAAAGGAGGGTAGGGGACAATAAGAAGATCAAAAATTTGTACAAAGATGTAGTTGAATAATAAGAGCAATTTATGACATCATAGGGCATAGTATTATCCATAGGAATAAGAATAACTTATTGAACATTTAAGACTGAGATGATTTTGATTGTTCCCAATGCAAAGAAATGGCAAATGTTTGAAATGATGGATTTGTTCATTATCCTGATTAAATTATTACACACTATACAAATGCATTGAAATACTATGTATAGAAATAATATATATTACTATATAAGACTATATAGAGAAATATTATACGAAAGAAATATGATTGAGAACTAAAAGAGGCGCACTCAAGGTATTTAGCTAAGAGAAAGGCCTTGAGGCATTAGAAGTATAAAAATAAATGATAAAAAAGAATGCTAATAAATTTTGCTTGTTTTCAACTTTTTAATTTTTGAAAAATGCTGTCATGCTATGATTGTTTTGTATAACTGTGTCTTAGTTACGTTTCTCCTTCATGAAACTAAATACATGATACCCACAGTTACAGGAGGAAACGTTTGTTTAGTTCAGCTCACAGTTTGTAGAGGATTCAATCCACAGTCAATGGCATCCAGCGCAAGGTGGCAGAGCATAGGGGCATCACAGAGGAGAAGCAGCCCATGCATGGCAAGCAGAAGACAGCAGAGCAGTTTCTTCCTGTCCCTTTGACTCCACCCAGGCTGCCCATCTTTCAGGCAGCACCTTAATCCCATCACCACAATTTCAATACCAAGATCATATCCTTAATCTCTGCATCACAAAATTTAATTCAATATCTTTCAAAACGCCCAGCCTATGACCGCATGAGGCTGTCTGTAGACATCTGGATATAAGCCATAAAAAACTGCTGTAATGTCAAAGTAAAACTTGCATTATTATTATTATTATTATTATTATTATTATTATTTTCATTTCAGCACTGTTTTGTCACTGGAGGAAGTTCTTTCAGTTCCATGAGAGTTTATAACACCTTTACAGTAGGAGATTACTTTGCAGACAATGAGACTTGAGCCTTCTGGTTTTCATTTCTATTCATAGACTTAAATTTGTGTTGAGGGCTTAGAGCTCAGTCCTTGACTTACTTGCTGTCTTAATATTTTGCACTATTGTAACAAAATACCTTGGGCATTATAAACAACATAAAGCTATGCATTACAATTCTGGAGTCTAGAAAGTCAAACATGAAGGCCGATTCTGTTGTCAGTGTAGTTTAGCCTTCAGGAAGTTGGACAGCACCTTCTTGCATCTTCTTTTCTTAGGGTGAAAGCTCCCAGGGAGATCTTCCAGTTTTGGCAGAATATCGTTTTTCAGGTCACAGCATATTTTAAAAGATGTGAGAAACTCAATTTCTGAATTTCTATAAAAATATCTTAGAGATAAATTATTTGGAGTTATAGCTAAGTAACTTTACTGAAATACAAAATGCCTAATTTACTTACATAAATTTAATGTAGTTTAATGTCATAACACTATAACTAGTCATAATCATCCTCATTATATAACAGCATTCTTTGGATTTCTAGTCTACAAATAGTGCCAATCTCCTTTCACTGTTTCTAGTTCTTAGATTTGAAAGAAAGCTTAAGAGAGGTGAAGTTAAAAAAAAAAAAGAAGTTAACATTTCCTTCTTCAGATGTTGGGTAGTATTTTCAAATGTGATTATAGAACATCTATGAAAGAATTTTAGTGTATAAATTAGAATGATAGCCTAGATTTTAGAAGACTTCATAAGTAGCCAATTGAATGGTTACATTTATTTATTTGTTTATTTGATGGTTGGTTCCATTGCTAGTGGGGATGAAACTGAGGGGTGCTCTTTGATTACCTAGACAAATCCCTATCCAAATTTATTCATATTTTATTTGCTTTATTTCCTGTTTTAAGATATTATCTTACTAAGCTACCTAGCTGTGACTCTAATTTACAATCATCCTTCTTACCCTCCCTCAGGGCCAGTACCCCAGGCATACAAAACTGCACCTGGATAGAAATATAAATTTCATGCAACTTGTAATGTGTTCATTTAAATAATTTGATCATCTGTTTTCATGAGTATGTGCAATTTCCCTTTTTTCTTTAATTTGATACTATAAAATCTTCTATATTTTTCTATAAAAATATAAAGATACAGAAAATGGAGAAGCAAACAGTAAAGGATAAATTTTTGATGTACCTAAATATTTACACATCAGTTAATCCACACCTTAGAATATTCCTCACAAATGTACATAATTTGTGTCAGTGAATGTATGTGTCAGTGTTTTTTTTTTTGTTTGTTTGTTTTTCTGGCAAACCTTCTATTTTTTGGCAGAACAAGGGATTGAATTCAGGCCCTTGTGCTTGCCAGGCAATCACTTATTCTACTGAGCCATCTCCCCGGCCTACTGGCAAACTTTCTACCAGTACATTTTTGACAGATTTTTATGGTTTTTGTAAGAGCAGCGAGTCCAGGTACATTAGTGGTAATAATGACATGTTGCTATTTATAAATTACAATAAAAATAATGAAATTATATAACTGATATTAAACAATGGTTTTGTTTTGTAAACATAATGTGATATATAAAAGTCAAAGGACACACATATTAAAACTTTCAATAGATGTACAAATGTTTACCACCTACTCTTTTTCAAAGCACATACATATCCCTAATTTTTCAAAAAAAAACTTTATAAGCATTTCAGCTAATAAAAATAACTAAGGGGGGGCTGATGAGATGGCTCAGTGGTCTAAAGCATCTACCTAGAACAAGCTTAGCAAAGCACAGGGACTGCGGTTCAATCCCCCAGCACCACATGCCAGCCAGCCCTGCCCCCTGGTGGGCTGAGCTGGCCACACACACACACACACACACACACACACACACACACACACACACACACAAATAAACAAATAAATAAATAAAATTTAAAAAATAACTAATGTCTACATTTTAAAGGAAAAAAGGGTTTTGACTTTTAGATTATGTTTCCTGATATTTTCTCTCTAAATTTTTATTAGAGCTTTTTAATATTAAAGGTGCCTATAGAAATTTCAAATTTCAACATAACAAGTGCTCCTGGAATAAAAGTATTTACCATCTCCAATGAAAAACAAATAAGCAAATAAAAATATTGAGCAATACTTTTACAACATAATAATATATTGAAACTTCATTTATATCTTTCTTGTTTTTTTAAATCCTTTATTCATTTGCATTTTTTTCTCTTCCTATGGTTCAATAATTTGATATTCAAGACTAAACAAGATATTCATGTTCACCCACATTTGACAATTTAAATATTTGACAATATATTCTTAATTCAAGCAAAATATCCTTCATTTAAACTAACCTACTTGTCTAGCCTTTTTCTCTAACAATATATAGATGGTGTATATTGGTACATTCCTGTTGCCATTCTAAAATGCTATTTTTTGCCTTTTATGAGATTGACACTATCTAGTCAATATCAAGTTTTATTTCTTTAGAAAAGTTAGAAAATATGGAACAACAGATGGATCTCATTTTTTCTAATGGAATACATGTTCTAAATAGAAATAGATTTAGAAGTCTCTGTTACAACTTTTTTGTAAAAGACTAAAAATTCAGAACTTGGGGATTATATCAGTGCTTCTGTTTATTTTTATTAGCCAACCTGTCTATCTCAGTGCATTTTATTTTGCTCTTAAATTAAATAAATATTTTGCATAATTCTGCAATTTAAAATATTCCCTTCAGCTAATTTAGCATATGATCCCACAGACATACCCATCATTTAACAATTTCTTAGCCATATAAATTAAGACTGCTGAAAAAATATTCTCATCTTTAATAAGTGATAAAACTTAATTATATTGACGGTATTCTCCTTAATTTGTTTCACAAAGGGAAATTCTCCACCCTAGAGTAAACCCTGGAGGACTAGTAGAGGCTGAATTAATTTATGTGAAGGAAAATTTAAAAAGAATTTGACACTCTCTTATGTTATTAGCCTGCAAACAGCAAGCACAAGTGTGATAAGGTTGAAGGATCTTACTTTTATCTTCTGATAAAGAAATCTGAAATTCCATTTTCTCTGGTATGGCAACCAATGATTTCTCGGACTGTGTCAGCACTTTTCTCTTAGATACTTCAGTGTATCAAGTCTAAGATTTGCACATAAATTTAAAAACTTTAATTTCCAGAAAACACTAATAATAACAAAATTAATAAATGTGCATTCAACATATTGCATTATATATTATGTATGTCATCACTAAAACTACTATCATTGACTCACTGAGGTTCAAATTTAACTATTTGCCTTTTATTTTTATTTGCTAAATCTAGTAGCTTTCATCAAGGTACATGGACACCTTGTAAGTACACATGTAACATGTAAAAAAATAAAAATCTGACTCACTGAATTGATTGCAGTGTAACCTAGCTAATTGAGGCTGGTAAATCTACTTAAAGGAAACATCTATTAGTGCAGGAGAGGGATGGTTGCACTGCAAGAGAGTGTCAGGGAATTCGAATGAATATTTCAATACTTCCTCTAAGCCAATAGATCCAATTTGATTCACAGGACTGTACGAGTTGGACTGCTAATTAGCAGAATTGCATTAATATATGTCTATACAACATTCAGCCTCCCTTATAGAAAAATGGAAAATTAACCATTATTGTTTCTTTTTAAATTAAATTATATGTTTTAGCTTATCACTTGTTATATCGCAGTGGAATTCATATCGTTAGCACTGAACATGCATTGATAAGCATGTTGTCCTTACACTTTCTTTATTAAGTACCGATAAATGACAAGCCAGGATAAGCTCAATATGTGCTACTGAACACTGAGAAAAAACCAAAGGACAATATTGAAAGAAGGAATTCTGAGATATCTACATAATTATTTTGAAAGCTTATAAAGAGACAGATGCTGAATTCCGGGATCATTTTCACTTCTTACTGAACCTCACTCTATTGGGATATTCATATTTTCTATGTAACCACAGGGAATCATTTTTTAAAGAAGTAAAAGGAGAAAGAAGAAGTAGTTTTCAGCGATAACACTTTGCATGCTCTGCGTGCTTCTGCTTTCAGTTTTCATATGAGGGTAATAAGCAAGTATCTTTTAAATTGTAGCTAGGCAGATGTTTAAAATTAGTTCATTTTATACTCAAGAAAATTCCATTTGAAAAGAGACAAATACAGTTTTTCAGTTTGAACGTACCAAGACTTTACACAACTTTGAAATGCATCTTAAAGCAACTGGGACTAACAGTTTGATACCATAAAATAATGTGCCTAGAATCTGAAATGTTTCCTAATAACCAGTTTTTAAGCTTTTCTTCAGATAACGGAAATAATTAATAAAGACAGTAAAAGAAGACAGGGAACACCTGGGAATAGAGATAATTATATATTAAAACATCAAAATATGTATTTAATAGATAATATTTTTTAAAAAAGTCACAAATCAGAAGATAAGATTACCCTTAACTGTACAGAAAACAGTAGGGTTAGATCAGTTATAAAAACCATCCCTCAATTTTTGATCTGAAAAGATTAAATTACTAATTACATAGCTTAGTAAGATGCAGTGTAGGAATTTGTATACATACATCTGGAATTCAGAAGAGAAATGTGGCCAAATTCACAAATTGGAAATGATTGACATATCTGTAGGTGCTGACTAACACAGGTATGAAGGAAGGAGCATGCTAAAGGGAATTAATCCAAAGCAAGAGTGTCAAAATATAAAGATGGGGCAAAAATCAGAAATGTAGGAAATAATGAAAAACAGGACAGAATTTTAACAAAACCAATGAAAGTAAAAAGAAAAAAAAAGCAAGAGCGTTGTTGGTTACTTTTCTCTCATTGCTGAGATGAAATTCTTGACATCTAAAGTTAAGAGGAGGAAAGGTTTATTTAGCTCACAGTTTGTGAAGATTTCAGTCCATAACCAGCTGGCTCCAAGGCAGGGTGGCACATGGCACAGGGGCAATGCTTCCAGGTGGTGAAAAACAGCAAAAACAATGAGAGCAAAAGTGGAACAAAGAAGCTCTCCTTTACTCCCTTTTATTGTAAGCAGGATATCCCTACCCAGGCAGGGTGTAGCACTCACACCATCTGCATGACCTCCTCTTGCACAGGCTACCGTGTTTACAAACGTCCTGGCTCCTGATGAAGCACTTAATTAAAGTCCTCAAGTTGACAGAATGTACCAATCATCACAGGAAATATTAGGTCCTGGATGATACTGGAAGAAAGTATTTCAATGAGGAAAGATTAATAAAACTTGTTGAAAAGACTGTCATGGTCTGCAACACCCTGCTACAACAGTCTTCCGGGAGGCTGAGGCAAGAGAATTGCAAGTTTAGGTACAATCTTGGATGCTTAGAGTCTTATTGAGAATCAGTCTTAAGAAGTAAGAGGTGGAGGGAGGTCTGAGATGCTGCAGTATAGCTGAGTGTGAAGGCCCTGTATTCAATATGTAGAATATGTATATAGAGAGAAAGAAAGAGAAAGGGATGGAGAGAGAGAGAGAGAGAGAGAGAGAGAGAGAGAGAGAGAGAGAGAGAACCTTGCAATAAGGTTAAATGGTACTCTTAAAAGAGATTAAATGAAACAAGGAAATAGTCAGTAATGACTATCTTTCTATTTACTCAACTTCACACTTAAAATTAAAGAATTTATAAGCAAAAAAGTACAATTTTTATGTCATAAAGAAAAAAATATAATGACTTGAATTGTTCTTTGAAAGCCAAAAAGACAAGAGAGTAAAAGGGGAAAAAATCTAAAGATAAATTAGAGAATTTTAACAAATATATTACATTTAATTCAAATAAAACTCACTGAATTTGACTCAGACAAGATACACCAACAGAAAGACAAGCATTTCCTGAGTAAATCACAAAAAAGACCTAATGATAAATTGTTTATAAGTAATCTATTTTCACTATAAGAAATATACAGGAAAGGTAAATAAATGTTAAAATACTATTTGAACATGAACCAAAAGAAAAATCAATCATTATACAAATTATCATGGATAAATAAAAGATCACATTTTTATTTTAAAACTCAGTTTTTAAGGAGCATATTACATTCTTCATGTCTATGTACCTAATGATAGACAGTTAATTTAAGTGAGGCAAAAGCTGATAGAACTTCAAGGCAAAAGAATTCAATGTGTTACTGTAGTGAATGCCTCTCTATCAGAAACAGATTCAGCAGATAGAATAACACTATTAATCAACAGGATGTAATGACACCAATAAAAAAATTAATACAAGAACACCATATGCATTTTTCTCAGTTACGTGGAAAATCACTAACAGATCTTACATATTGGCTCATAAAACATACATAAATACATTTAAAAGAATGTACTAAACTCTAGGTGAAGCACAACATCAACCACACACACACACATGCACACACACATACACATTCAGGCTAAAATTAAGAATTTTAGGGTTATCTCATATTACCTCATATCTCATAGGTATTTTGCTGTAATGACTGAGGACCTGAGTTTGATCTCTCGCACTGCAATAATGAGTCAATCAATCAATCAGGGTCTGGTATCAGTGAACACTGCAATGAATTAGAAATTAATAACAGATGTGAAGATGCATTGTAATTAAAACAGCACATTCTAAAAGCATTCTAAACAACACATTAGTCAAGAAAAAATATAAAGACAAGATAAAAACATGTATTTTAACTGAACAGAAAAGAAGCAACATTTCAACATTTTTATGCATAAAATTAGTTCTTAGAGTATAATTTATAGTCTTTAATGTATATCAGATATCAGAAATCTAAGCTTTCATCTTAGGAGTGTAACAATAAAAGAAAATGCACAGTTCAATGCCAAAAGAAATACATAATAAAAATCTGACATAACACAATAAAATTAAAAGTAGAAAATCAATAGAAATACCAATGAAAACAGAAGTTCTTTTCTTTTACATACCAATTTAATTGATAAGGTTCTAGTCAGTCTAAAGAAAAAGAAAGACATAAAATGAAACAAGAGAAATTACCTGAGATTCCATGGATATGGCAAAGATAATACAGAAGTATTGTGAATACCTCTTGGCACACAAATCTGATAATCCAAGTGACATTGACCAATTGCTTAGAAAATACAATCTGCTAAAAATAATGTATGAAAGTAGGCAAACTAAACAGTCATATATCCATTGATAAAATTGATCAATAATTAATCTTATAAAATTAAACGTCAAAGGTCAGCAAAGTCCATTACTAAATTCTCAGAAACACTGTGACAAAAATTATACAAATTATTTAAAAACTCTTACAGAGGATGAAATTAAGAGAATACTTTTCAACTCATTCTTTGAGGTCAAGATTACCCTGATGCCAAAAATCAAACACACCGCCACATATTTAGATTGATTGATAATAGTTAGATGAATATATATACAAAGGTTTTAAAGAAATTTACAAATTAAATCTAACAAAATAAAATAAAAATAATTGAGTACCTAAGCTAAGAAAAATGTTCCATGGTGTGAACATTTGTTCCCAATTTTAAAAAATAATACATTTATCACAGCAAAAATGATATAGGGGGAATGAAACTCTTGACCTGAATGGTACCTGGGACAAGTTTGTGTTCTCTAAAATTGAAGAATGAATTTTAGGAAGAAACAGAGGTTAAGAGTAGAATATTTGTTGGAGGAAAGAAAGCTTTGATAAAAGCTTTTAGTACAGGGTTCCTGAGAGAGGAACAGAAGTGCGGCCCCAGTGGATTGGCCCAGGAAGCTTTCTCTTTCAGGGATTTTTATAGAGTAAAACCACTTGGTGAGGTCGGTCTAAATTGGAAAATTTGGGGCTGGGGAGATGACTCAGTAGGATAAGCACTTGACTGGCAAATGCAAGGATCTGAGTGCAATCCCTGGTTCA